>NW_006783890.1:290540-308313 GCF_000442215.2 Lipotes vexillifer
TTCCCGGCCAGGGGCACGACCCCGTGTTCCCTGCATCGGCAGGCGGACTCTCAACCACTGCACCACCAGGGAAGCCCTCCTCAGCTCCATCTTTGACCTCCTAAATCTTTCTTCAAAATTTTGAGATTCCATTAATGTACAAAGTTTTTTTCTAACTGTGATGTATGACTAATTTTCTTTGTTTTGTTCTATAGGTTCCATTCTGGTGCAGAATTTTAAAAAATTGATGATTCTATTGTGTGTGTGTATATATATACACACACACATATACATATACATATAAATTTTTTCTTTTTTTGGGGGGGTGGTCAAGCACATTTTGAAGGAAGGGAATGATTTAATAAAACTGCAGTTACCACACTGACCGTTAGAGGGCACTAGCACAACTAAAAACGGAGAAGGCATCTTTTTGGCGTAAAAAAATTACAAGTACAGAGGAGTTGCTTGCAAGATCTTCACATATTTACTTATCTCTATTTACAGATTTCTACATCGAGCTTCTAATATGTTCTAAAACTTTCATGTTCAAGCTATTTTAGTGTTATCAGTCTCATAAAACAAATTTAAAGCAGGCCTGAAAGCGAGACTTTAAATAAATGAAGAACACTACAGCTAGATTCTGGCTACTTATCTAGTCATTGCTGAATTTTTGAGACACCAGTTACTGGCCAGTTAATTGATATCTTTATTGATAAAAGTAAATAACATGATTTAGAAATTTACATAGAAATAACAGCATCTTAATTTAAGACTTTACGACCTTCCTACATATTCACTCTTTGGGAACATTCCCTATCTTTCTTTTGCCAGTTAAGAAGGTGGCTGTGGGCATTTTGCATCCTTAAGGCTGTACGGCTGGAACTCTGGCAGAAAGCAGTTATTTCACCAGAGACCCTGCCTGCCCATCACCCACTTTCCTTTCTTTGTCTCTGCTGAAGAGCTAAGATAGACAGGGATCAATTTTCCTTCCCCTAAATGAGAACTACTCAGGGATTTTTATGTTCTAACTGCCAATTGTCAATTAAGAGAATTGCCAAGAAAAGCCAATCTAAGCAAGTATTTCAACACCAGAACATTAAAATAACTCATGTTTATAAAGCGCTTTACAATGTACAAGGAATGGTTTCCTGCAAGCCTGACAATAGTTTCTTGATATAAGAAAGTAATATATGGTTTTTCCCATTTTATGGATTAGGAAACTAATGTTCCTAATGTATTTAATGCTGTGGACTATTCTTGACCTTGGTTGCCCTTATGGTTGATAAGTGCAAGAGTAGCGTCTTCTCTGGAGATTTTCTGATTTCTAGTCAGCTAGGAGTCTTTTCTATACTCATGTATCTATTCCTTTCCTTACTTGTTTTGAATACATTTCTTTCTGAGGTTTAATTAATCTATAGTGTGGAGTCTTTAAAAAAAAATAATGTTATTAAACCCACTTTCTTTATTTTGTTCTGCATTTCCCCCAAAATCTTGAATTCTATTTTAACCATTATTTTGATAGTCTCAGAATTTTCTAGTGAGAACGTTGCTGCTTATTAATTCATTTAATCTGTTGAACAAAGTAAAGGTTCCCATCCAAATGGAGCTTACATTCTAGAGGGAGGAGGGCACATAACAAACAAGTAAATTACATCATTTGTTAGAAGGTGCTAGGTGCTATAGAAGAATGACAAACAGAGCAGAATAAGGAGAATGGAGAAGCAGGGGTGGAGTTTGCATTTTTAAGTAGATGGGCCTTCCTGAGAAGGAGATGGGGGAACTAACCCTGTGAATGTCTAGAAGAAGACAGACAAAATAGCTAAAAAACAGTCTCTCAGCTCAGAGAGAACCTGGCTCGTTGAGGGTCTTAAAGGAGGAGACCAGCATGGTTGGGGTGTGGAGGGAGTGGAGGGGAAAATACGAGCGGAGGTGGTCAGAGAGGTGCGATGCGGGGCTGCCCATGGTAAGACTTTGTGGGCTGCTGTACGGGCTTTGACTCACTCTGAGTGAAGGGGTGGTCATAGAGTGGAAGGACATGATCAGAGCAAATATTTTAACAGGATCTCTCCAGCTGCCATATGGAGAATAGTCTGTATGTGTGAGTCGGGGGAGAGGTTAAGTGTAAAAGAAGACATACAGGTCTACAGTTATAGCAATCCAGATCAAAGGTGATGGGCTCGGACCAGGGCACTGGTGGTGGAGGGGTGAGAAGCGGTCTGCTTCTGGATACACTTTCAAGGTAGAGCCAACCCAACTTCCTGATGACTGACCATGATGTGAGTGAAACAGAAGGTAAGAATGGCTTCCAAGTTTGCACCTGAGCAACCGGGAAGCTGGAGTTGCCATCAACCTATAGCGCTGTGAGTGGAACAGCTTGATGGGTTGAGGTGGGTAGATCAGGAGTTCAGATCTGAATATATTCGCTTTAAGATGTAATTAGGCATGGAGTGGAGAAGTCGATTAGGTGGTGAGATGTGGGACCTCAGAGTTCAGGAGAGAGGTCTGGCCTGGACTAGGTGTAAGAGCCATCAGTGTTGAAGGCATGGGACTGGGTGTCACTGGGGAAAGAAGAGCACCAAGACCCTATTCCTGGTTACTCCAGTGTCAAGAGGACAAGCTGAAGAGGAGGAGGCAGCAAAGGAGACAGAAAAGGAGTGAGCGGTGATGTAGGGCAACCAAGAGAGTCTAGCGTCCTGGTGAAGAAGGAAGTGCAGCTGCCTACTGAGCTCCTCCTCTAGACCCTGCAGCTCTCATGCCTTTTCCCACGCAGAAGAATTATTAAGGGGCCTCGGAGCATGGAAATTTTCCTCTCAAGGAAAACAGAGACAGGGAGATTTTATCTTATTCCTGCTGTCTTTTTTTCCCCCCTCGCTTACACTTTTGCTTTATTTTTTTAATTTTAGTATCAATTAAATTTTATTATCTAAGAATAAAATGCAGTAAATAGAAACTTGTTGAAATAATTTAAATTATGAGGTCTTACTTCTGAGATAATGACTGCATTTTATACAATTTTATACTTCTTATGCATGTGTTATTTACTTCAGTTGTTTCAGTCTCTCTCAGATTAGAATGCTTTGTATTATCCCATTTCATAGGTGCAAAAGACTGAGGCTTAGAAACATTACTTACTGTAACTACATTTTTTTTTTTTTTTTTTTTTTTTTTTTTTGCGGTACCCAGGCCTCTCACTGTTGTGACCTCTCCTGCTGCGGAGCACAGGCTCCGGATGCTCAGGCTCAGTGGCCATGGCTCACGGGCCCAGCCGCTCTGTGGCATGTGGGATCTTCCTGGATCAGGGCACGAACCCATGTCCCCTGCATCAGCAGGCGGACTCTCAACCACTATGCCACCAGGGAAGCCCTGTAACTACTTTTTTGACATAGTATATTTGATTTCCATAAAGCATATACTTTTTTTTTTAAAAAAATTTATTTATTTATTTAGTTGTGTTGGGTGTTAGTTGCAGCAGGTGGGCTCCTTACTTGTGGCACGCATGTGGCATCTAGTTCCTGAACCAGGGGTGGAACCCAGGCCCCCTGCATTGGGAGTGTGGAGTCTTAACCACTGTGCCAGCAGGGAAGTCCCAAAGCATATACTTTTAAAATGTGCATCTGTGACTAAAATTTGAAGCATAACGTATCTACAAGAAGAATATCTATTTTATCTAACTTTCTCTCACAAGGGTACTTTATAAAGACATATGTTAAAAAATATTTATTGCTAACATTCAGGAAGAACCTTTGGGGAATTTTCACCCAGGAAGTATGCAGTCCTTTTACATTTAAAATTTATAGCAAGGTGGTTGTAATATAAATAGGGAGAACTTCTTTGTAGGGCGGCTTTGCAAAACTTACCAAATCTTAAAACTTTTGAATGTGTGGTTTTGACCCAACAATTCTATACTTAGATATTTACCCTAAGGAAATAGAGATAAGAGCAGATAAGGGCAGAGGGTTAGAATGAAGACTAAAAGAATTGGAGACAACCTAAATTTTGTTATATCCAGGCAATGGAGGGCTACACAACTTAAAAAATAATGCACTATAACATTTAATGACATGGAAGGACATCCACTATGTAGTATAAGAGAGAGAAGAAAGCAGGTTATTAAGCAATATGTATGCTCTCACCCTCTTTTATTGCAAATTATATTGAGAAAAAACTAGAGGTCAGCAAGCATTTTCTACAGAGGGCCAGACAATAAATATTTTCGGTTTTGTGGGCCGCAGAGTCTCTGTTGTAACTATTTGTTGTAGCTTGGTTGTTGTGCAAAAACAGTCATTCATAATATGTAAATGAATGGGCCTGGCCAAATTTAGCTGCTGGGCTGTAGTTTGCCAGTCCATGGTCTTTGGTAGTTTGCTGACCCCTGATCCATAATTGTAAACAGTGATTCATCTCTAGGAACTATAATTCTAGATTTAACTTTCTTCTTTTTCCTTCTATACAAGATCATAGATAGTTCTTTGTTGCCAAAAGAAATGCAAGATATGATGACGATAAAGCATTTAATTATATTTCATTTTTATATTATCAATGATATATTGCTATTGTTAGTAATTCAGTCAGAATAGGATTGGGTTTTATCAGAAGAATAAATTAAAGGCAACACTTGGTTATTCAGATATTGAGTATATTCTGGTATAGGCTAGTTGTTTGTGATGTTTAAAATTCTGGACCAGCTTTCCCTGTGACCCAGAATATTTCCTATGCTAAATGTGCTCCCAGATAAAAGATGATTTTAATATTAGCTTCCAAAAAAAACGTAATTAGGAAGTTTGGTTGGTAGGACAAATAGACATGGTACTTCGAAGAATTTTCCAAAAGTTTGTAAATTTTGGAGTATCAGCAGCATTCTTTGCTTTACTGGAAGAGAGAACAAGGCCAGTTGATTGTGTAAATCAAATATCTGCCAGAGTTCGAAGCTCTTTCTGCATTGTGGAGTGCAGTCAGTGCTGGTAAATGTTTAACAGCCAGGCTTGGCGGGGAAGACAGGAGTGGGAGTGGGGTGGGGTGGCTGATTTGTAGCATTTGCCAATTTCTTTTTTTTTTAAACATATGCAGTGCACTCTCCCCCCGCCCCCCCCCAGCCTTTTGGCTGTGTTGGGTCTTCGTTGCTGTGTGCGGGCTTTCTCTATTTGCAGTGAGCGGGGGCTACACTTCATTATGCTGCGTGGGCTTCTCATTGCGGTGGCTTCTCTTGTTGTGGAGCATGGGTTCTAGGCGTGCTGGCTTCAGTAGTTGTGGCTCGCGGGCTCTAGAGCGCAGGCTCGGTCGTTGTGGCGCACAGGCTTAGTTGCTCCGCGGCATGGGGGATCTTCATGGACCAGGGCTCGAACCCATGTTCCCTGCATTGGCCGGCTGATTCTTAACTACTTCACCACCAGGGAAGTCCTAGCATTTGCCAGTTTCTGTGGTGTAAATATTTCCAGCTGTGGGCAATTTCAAGCTACCAATGGGACTCGTAAAATTCCTGAATATTTAAGTTCCCCATGGGAGCCAGTGTGAGCCAGCTCCAGCACGCCACTGGGTCCAATTAAAATGAATTTAGCCCTAAGCCCACTTACCATAAAAACAGTAGCTCCGGGCTTCCGTGGTGGCGCAGTGGTTGAGAGTCCGCCTGCCGATGCAGGGGACACGGGTTCGTGCCCCGGTCCGGGAAGATCCCGCAGGCCGCGGAGAGGCTGGGCCCGTGAGCCATGGCCGCTGAACCTGTGCTCCGCAACGGGAGAGACCACAACAGTGAGAGGCCCGCGTACCGCAAAAACAAAAACCACTGGCTCCTACTCTTCCTCCCCCGTCTCCTCCACCAGATCTTTCTGGGAAGCCCCAGGTGTTTACATTCTCCTGGCAGGGCTATCCTGCCGCTTGCTTTTTCAAAATTTCTCTGCTCTTACCAATCCCTGTGCCTGCTGAGGCTGCTGCTATCTGCTGCTGCGTGGGACTCAGCACTAATCTTTCCTTAAGAGTGCTTTTGTAACTGACTAGGGGGTCATCTACCCTTCCATTCCGTCAAGTCTTGCCAACTCTGCTTGGGGGGGTCATCTACCCTTCCATTCCGTCAAGTCTTGCCAACTCTGCTTGACTATCAAGCAGGACTTTGTGTTAGAGTCATGATCTGAGCAACAAGAAGGAATCAGAGTCTCATTGGCCTGACCTAGTGCTGGTCATTATAGATTCTAGGATGGCTTTGGTGGCAGGCACCACAGCGAAGTGGGATGAGCGGGGAGAGCTGCACTTTAGGGACAACAGTGGGGGAATCGGAATGCATGTTTGTGGGTGGTGGTGATGAGTGCCTTCCAGAAACCCATGCTCTAGTCTGGCGGCAAAAGTGTGATTCTCTTCCCAGCTCTGATTACTCATTATAGTTTCAACTAGACCACAGAAGGTTAGCACTACCCAGTCCCTGCAGCCTAGGGATGGCACAGAAGGAGCAGAGAATGACAAACTAACCCATTTGCAGCACTGGGAGTGCAGGATAGACTCTGGGGATTGTCTGGTCACGTGGCTGTGACCAGGTTCTGCCTGAGGCCAATTAGGTCTTTCATCCTATAGCTCAGGTATTTCATCAGCTTCAGCCTGCTCCACAGCCAGCTTCGCTCTGTCTAAAGTTTCCATTTGCACTTACTGTAGAGCTGGCTATGGAATCATGAGCATCACTTAAATATAACTTTCACAATAAAACTAAATGGCATTGAGCTGTGCTATCTTTGTATTTCAATTTTATTATTATGGAAGAAAGGGCTTATTGACAATATTTTTTCCTGACAATAACTCATTAGGTGCTGTCAATAGCAAAAATCTTAATGGAGTTCAGCTATGTGAGCCATATGTGTTATTTCTTTCTTACCCTCAGGGACATTTGGAATGAAGGATACTCAGGAAATGGACAACATATTGTCAAATTTGAAAGCATATGGGGCTGAACAGGATTCTACTGAAGGCTCATGGTCTTATAATCCAATATTTATAAGCAATTAAATTTCACCAACGTCTATAAAAATATGCCACAGCTGTGAATCAAATTAGTGCCTTGAGCTACCCAATTAGACAAAGAAAACATTAATATCATAGTTAGGCGGCCAATTCCCTTCTTAGAATTAATGTAAATAGTAATTACTCTTAAAAATCAAAGGAACACTGTACTTTCAAACCAGAAGAAAGAAACTTAGGCTAAAAAATACAAAATTCCGGGTAGGAAAGGGTTCCTTCATGCTTGATTAGTGAACTGTCAAAGGGGAATAGTCTTTTGGTATCTCAGCAAAAATTTCCTTTTGATTCCAGTCAATCTCTCTCTTCTTTTATGAGGACTGACTGCCCATAGATTTAAAGTCATTGCTTTGTCAGTTGAGGTTGAAGAGCAAACAGTTTCACGCCTTCCAAAGAGCCCTTGATGAATTAGTAATTTCAAACCACACCCAAATGCTGGTGTAAAACAGCCAGTCATCTTGCTGAGGTCTTTCATCCTCCTGTATGAGAAAAAGATATTTCAGAGCTAGGGTGGGAGCTTCTATTGTGACAGAACAAGTGAAATTATACAAGTGCTCACTTCGTGTCTAATTTCCTATTCTCATGATTTCCTTTCTGCTTTCTCTATTCATTGGTCAGTTTCCAATTACAGAAACCATTCAAGAAGCATGAATTTGCCAATAAATTTACGAAATGTAGGTGGAGTGTAGAGTAAGGAAGTTACTATAAATTATCAATTTTTCAGTTGGAAGAATATTTTGGGACTCTTCTCTAGAGAAAAATAGACTCTTACCAAAATTACTTTGCTCTTTAAGTAGAAACTGAAAAATGCCTTGCTTAAAATGTATGAAAATGCATGAATTTTAAAAAAATGTTTTGCTGTGAAAGGATAGTAGGGCAACAGTAGAAATGTTTTTGTCAGTTTTCATGATACTTATTTAATCTCTCTATATACAAAATAACCCTAAACATGCTGTAAAATGAGTTGGTCTGATTATCTTCAGTTAGGCCGTTAATAGATTTGTAGGATGTTTTACTAAGAGCATATAGCATAGTCTTGACCACCTATTCTGTCATCGTATTCAAAACCGTTGCATTTCCACAGATTGAATAGTTTCCTAGTAGTTTGAATTTTCTGTGTGAAACAAAACGTTGAAACAATAGCATATTTTTTCCCCCCTCGGAACTATCCTGGTTTATTGAACATTGACTAACAGAAGGAATTTATTCAGTATATTTAGTCATTCTTAGTCACCATTACACTTTACTTATATTTTCAGTTTAAATAAAATTTGTAGACATTCATGCGGCATTAAATTGAGTGCTTTGTGTATGTCACACTGTAGTGCATTAACGTTCAGTTAACAGATCCCATTTCTCCCATTAATCCATTCTCCCTCCCTCCTTTCCTTTTTTCCCTTTTCTTCTTTACCCCCGTATATTTTTGTTTGTTTGTTTGTTTGTTTGCGGTACGTGGGCCTCTCACTGTTGTGGCCTCTCCCGCTGCGGAGCGCAGGCTCCGGACGCGCAGGCTCAGCGGCCATGGCTCATGGGCCCAGCTGCTCCGCGGCATGTGGGATCCTCCCGGACCGGGACACGAACCCGTGTCCCCTGCATCGGCAGGCGGACTCTCAACCACTGCGCCACCAGGGAAGCCCTACTCCCATATATTTTAAAATATCTATAGTGTTTTATTCAAAGTTGAGCAGACATCACCTTGTCTCCAAGGAGTGCATAGTCGAGTGGGGCAGCTGATGATCTTCCCTTTGAAAACCTAATCTATTTTATGACTCATGAACCTTCCTTAGTAGAGACATGTTACCTATTATTCATTTGTATAAAGTTTTTTTCTATTGTTTTCTGCTATGTTGCAAGCCGTTTTTTGCGACTTATTTGACGTTTTTGCTTCAATCGCCTCTTTAAAAGATACAGTTACGTTTGTTTTCTCTCAGTCCCCTAGCAACTTCTCGTTCTTTAAGACCTTACAAAAATAATTCAGGCTGTGGTGAATTCATTAACAAATTCCCTTCATAATTTAGGATTCTTGTCGGATCTGCCAGTATGTGCAGAGCATATTCAGAATGACCATTTTCCTGAACTGTTTATATAACAAAGGTCAAACTTCTATTTTTTAATATTCCTATTTTACTTTGAAATTGTTCACTGTTATTTTCTTTTAAATGAGAACATTTTGGTTTTTTCTCAACCATCTTAGACCATAATTGTTCCAGAACTTTCATATATCAATAGGTGCAGTGTTTTAAGGAAAATGTAATATTTGAAAAGCTCATTTATTTCCCTAAAAATTATTGAACTGACATCAGTTTTCTGATATTTTTAATTGTTAGTGGTGATAATTCTTATTCTGAGAATAATTGATACTCCAAAGTGCTATTGAGGCCATTCTTCCCTTTTGATTTTTCTAGAAATTTAGATTTCTTACATAAGGTTGTTTGTGTATGTATGTACACATATAAATGTATATGTATCTAGAAAAATATATAGATATATGTATATATAGAGAGATTTAAATAGAGATGTAATATTTTTCATGAACCATTTGAGAGTGGATTGTAGGGATCATGTATCTTTTCTCCTAAATACCTCAGTGTGTATTTCATTAGAATAAGAATTTATAAATAAATCAGGAAATTTAACGTGGATCCAATAGTATTATCTAACCTACAAAACATTTTCACATGTTGCAGTTTTACTAACAGTTTGGATAATGTTCTTTATATATTTTCCTACCAGTCTAGGATCCAGTCCAGGAGCCACATTACATTTGGTTGTCAAATCTCTTTAGTCTCCTTCATCTGGAACAATACCTTAGCCTTTCATTGTCTAAAAATGACAATATATTTTTTTCTGGTTTTATATTAATTTTATTTATTTTTAAATTGAGGTGTAGTTGATTTACAATATTAGTTTTGGGTGTACAACATAGTGATTCAATATTTTTGTAGATTATACTCTATGTTTTTTTCATTCATAGGATTATAATCTATAAAAAACCAAACCACCCATTCAAAAATTGGGCAGAAGACCTAAATAGACATTTCTCCAAAGGTATACAGATGGCTAACAGGCACATGAAAAGATACTCACTGTGGCTAATTATCAGAGAAATGCAAATCAAAACTACAATGAGCTATCACCTCACACCTGTCAGAATGGCCATCATCAAAAAGTCTAAAAATAAGAAATGCTGATGAAGATATGGAGAAAGGGAACCCTTGTACACTGTTGGTGGGAGTATAAATTGGTACAGCTACTATGGAAAACAGTATGGAGGTTCCTTAAAAAACTAAAAATAGAGCTACCGTACAATCCAGCAATTCCACTCCTGGGCACATATCCAGAAAAAAACTAAAAAACTAATTCAAAAGATACATGTACCTCAGTGTTCTTAGCTGCATTATTTACAACTGCGAAGATAATAGAAGCAATCTAAGTGTCCATCAACAGAATAATGGATAAATAAGATGTGATTTATATATATACATATATATACATATACAATAGAATATTCAGCTGGAAAAAAAGAATGAAATTCTGCCATTTTCAGCAATATGGATGGACCTAGAGAATATTATGCTTACTAAAATAAGTCAGAGAGAGAAAGACAAATACTCTATGATATCACTTATATGTGAAATCTAAAAAAGTGAAACATGAATGTATATAGCAAACAAAAACAGACTCACAGATACAGAAAACAAACTAGGGGTTACCAGTGGGGGGAGGGAAGGGGGGAGGGACAAAATAGGGATATGAGATTAAGAGACACAATTACTATGTATAAAATAAATATTCAACAAGGATATATTGTACAGCCCATATGCTACAATTTATGTCAAAGAGTGTTTCACCTATGTTATTTTCTAGGAGTTTTACAGTTTCAGGTCTTATATTTAGGTCTTTCAACCATTTTGAGTTTGTGTGAGAGGTGCCAGGATGGGGTGAGTGCAAGATGTTCACCTTTTGTCTCAAACAGAAAGCGAAGTGGTGGCAGTGGGTGGGGCTCCATCACAGCTTTTCTTTCTTCCTATGTTCCATTTCCTTTTTCCTTATCTTAACCACTCAGGTTAAGATAAGCACTTTAAAAGACTTCCATTGCGCCACCTTGATTGCATCACCTCCCTCCCCTCCCCCACCCCAAGTTACCACAATATTGAATTTTGTCTTAACAATTCTGTGGATTTCTTTATAGTTTTACCACCTAGTTTTGCTACAGGAGCACCTAGGTATGTGTTCCTAAATAATACATTTACTTTTCCTTCTTTTTGAATCGCCTGAAAGTAGCATCATACAGTATATATGCTTTTAGAGCTTGCTTTTTTTTTTTTTTTTTTGTGGTATGCGGGCCTCTCACCGCTGTGGCCTCTCCCATTGCAGAGCACAGGCTCTGGACGCACAGGGTCAGTGGCCATGGCTCACCAGCCTAGCTGCTCTGGGGCATGTGGGATCTTCCTGGACCGGGGCACGAACCCGTGTCCCCTTCATTGGCAGGCGGACTCCCAACCACTGCGCCACCAGGGAAGCCCTAGAGCTTGCTTTTTTTGATCATCATACTGTTTTTAGATCATCTTGTTGATATTTGTACTAAATTGTTCATTTTTATTAATGTACTATATTATATTACATAAATATACCACATTTTATTTATCCATTTTACTAGTAATGAATATTTGTGTTGCTCTCAGGTTTTTGTTATTATAACCTAGCATAATAGGGCTGTAATAAACATTTTTCTACTTGTATCCTGGTACACATAATGTTAGACTTTCTGTAGATAATGGCATTCAAACATTTTTGCTTGAGATACACGGTAAAAAATTTGTTTTTCTTCACAATTCAGTTAACACACACATACATAATGTGTGAAAAAACAATTTTACAAAATAATATTTACCTTTACTAATTATAGTGCATTCTGACTTTTCTATTCAATTCTATTTCATTTTTAACTGAGTGGGTCACAACCCAGTTTGAAATATACACTTACTGCTTCAGAGTATATACCTAGAAGTGGAAGTATTGTGTCACTGTATATGCACGTGTCCAATTTTATTAGATACTGCCAAACCCTTTTCCAGTGGCCTTTTGTGCTTCTTTCTTCATTCCTTCATTCATTCTTTCATTCCTTTGACTATTTTTCAGTTAGTCTGTCTTTTTCTTATTGACTCATAGGTATGCTTTATGTATTCTAGATGGTAATCCGTCATCAGTTAAATAATCACAAATATCTTGTTCAATTTTTTCACTCCTTTAGTGGTGTCATTTGATGAACAAAAGTTCTTAATATTTTCATCTTCCTTAGGGTTGTTGATTTTTAGGCCTTGCTTAAGAAATCCCTTTCCACCCTGAGGTCATGAAGATATTCTCTTATATAATCCTTTGGAAGTTGTATATTTTGCCTTATAATGAATAATGAATCAGTCTGAAATTGATTTTTATATGGTATGAAGTAGGAGCCAGATTTCCTTTTTTCCATATGGTTGTGCTAAATTATTTCAGAACTCTTTCCTGCAGTGACTTTTTCCCACTTCTGCAGTGCCAACTGTATTATACTATCTGTATGGGTCTTTTTCTGGACTCTGATCAATCCTCTTGGTCTGTTTGTCTATCACACTGTACCAATACCATACTGTTATAATTATGTAGCTTTACAATAAGGCTTGAGATCTGGTAGAGGGGAAGTTTCTTCAACTTGGTTTCCTTCTTCAGTGATGTCTTGACCTTAGTCCTAAGCTCTTTTATATACATTTTTAGAATGAGTTTCACGATTTCCCAATAACAACTTCTGGAGATTTTGATCAGAATTGCATTTAATCTGTAGATCAATTTGGGAAGAGTGACTTCGTTAGAATAGAAAGTTTTCCTATCCCTGAAAATAGTCTAACTCTCCATTTTATTTAAGTCTACTTTAATGTCTCTTAATATGTTTACTCATTTTCTCCACAGAGATCTTCTCACTTGTTGAATTTATTTATGGCATGTTATACATTTTATTGATATTATACATTTGTTGTGTAAAAATGTGTTTTAATGTATTTTAAATACTCATTTTACATATATAACCTCTCTTTTCAGTTCTAATGCTCTATCTGTAAATCATTTGAGTTTTATACTGAGACCATCATATCATCTGGAAATAATGACATTGTTTTTCTTCCTTTTTTGATATTTCTACTTTTTTTTTTTTTAACATTTCCCTATTATAATATCCTAGAGAAGATCTCAAGAACAATTTTGATTAGAATAATGACAATGGGCATCTTGTTTTGTTCCTGATGATAAAGGAAATCTTTACAACTAATTATCACTAAATACAATGCGTGCTTGTTTAAGTATTGTTGTTATTGTTTTTAGACATTGTTTTGTGCTTGATATCTTCCATTACCTTGTTAGATCCACTTTTCCCACCCAGATTGGTGCCCTGGATGGCTGACCTCTGTGGACCATTTTAATGGTTTTCCTTACCTTCTGTTGGCTTCCTTTTAGATTGAGCCACTGGGGACTACTGGCAGTAGAGGAAGGAGAGCAGGAGAAAGAGAAAGTTCAGGGTCTTTATTCCTCTGGCCCTTTCACTGTGGATTCCTTTGTGGGTCAGTTGCGTAACTAAGTAGAAGGTCTATCTCCTTCCTATGTTTGTGTTGGCTTTTTTTTTTCCTAATTTTTTAAAGGCTTTATTTTTTTATTGTTTAACATCTTTATTGGAGTATAATTGCTTTACAACGGTGTGTTAGTTTCTGCTGGATAACGAAGTGAATCAGCTATACATATACATACATCCCCATATCTCTTCCCTCTTGTGTCTCCCTCCCACCCTCCCTATCCCACCCCTCTAGGTGGTCACAAAGCAGGGAGCTGATCTCCCTGTGCTATGCGGCTGCTTCCCACTAGCTATCTATTTTACATTTGGTAGTATATATATGTACTTGCCACTGTCTCACTTCATCCCAGCTTACCCTTCCCCCTCCCCGTGTCCTCAAGTCCATTCTCTGTGTCTGTGAGGGCTTTATTTTTTAGAACAGTTTTAGATTCACAGCAAACTTGAAAGGGAGGTACAGAGACTTCCCATATACACTTGCCACTGTCTCACTTCATCCCAGCTTACCCTTCCCCCTCCCCGTGTCCTCAAGTCCATTCTCTGTGTCTGTGAGGGCTTTATTTTTTAGAACAGTTTTAGATTCACAGCAAACTTGAAAGGGAGGTACAGAGACTTCCCATATACCACCTGTCCCTACATATGCATAGTGTCCCTCATTTTCACCAGAGTGGTACATTTGTTAAAACTGGTAAAGCTACATGGACACATCGTAACTACCCAAAGTCCACAGTTTACATTAGGGTTTACTCTTGGTGTTGTACATTCTGTAGGTTTGGACAAATGTATAATGACATGTAGCCATCATTATAGTATTGAATGGAGTACTTTGATTGCCCTAAAAATTCTTTGTGCTCTACCTATTAATCCCTCCCCCTACCCTTGGCAAACACTGATCTTTTTACTGTCTGCATAGATTTGCCTCCTCCAGAATATCACATAACTTAAATCATACAGTATGTAGCCTTTTCAGACTGGCTTCTTTCACTTAGTAATATACATTTGTGGTTCCTTTCTTTTCATGGCGCGTTTCTTTCTAGCTCTGAATTATATTCCATCGTTTGGGTGTACCACAGTGTATTTATCCATTCACCTGCTAAAGGACATCTTGGTTGTTTCTAAGTTTTGGCAATTATGAATAAGACTGCTGTGTACATCGTGCAGGTTTTTATGTAGACATAAATTTTCACCTTCTTTTGATAAATTCCAAGGGACATGACTAGTGGGACATGACTCATGTGAGTATGTTTAGTTTTGTAAGAATCTGCCAAACTACCTTTGAAAGTGGCTGTATCATTTTGCACTCCCACCAGGAAGGAATGGGAGTTCCTGTTGTTCCACGTCCTCTCCAGCATTTGGTGCTGGCAGTGTTTTGGATTTTGAGCATTCCAGTAGGTGCATAGTGGTATTTTATTGCTGTTTTAATTTGCATTTCCCTGTTGACATATCATGTGGAGCATCCCTAGTTAACTTTTGGTTAGCAAATCTAACTTAATTCCACTGTGGTCAGAAAGTGTAATGTGTTTGATATCTTTGAAATTTCTTGAAGCTAGCTTTATGGCCTAGTTCATGGTCAGTTTTTATGTATTTTTTATGTCTGCTTAAAAAACTGTATTCTTCCATTCCTGGATGCAACACTCATTCTGGGAACAAAAATTTATTGAGGGTCTACTATGTGCTAGGCACTGTTCTAGGTGATGTAGATACAGAAGTAAACAAAGAGACAAAAATTACTGCGTTTTTGGAGAGCACATTTAGAGGAAGGAAATAGAATCTAAAATTTAAAAGTGGAACATATAGTATATGCAGTAATGATAAGTGCTGAAGAGGAAAAATAAAGCAGGAAAAGAGTAAGAAGTGGTGGTAGTGAAGTTTGATAGTGTTAGTTCAAAGATGGCTTCACTAAGGATACTTTGAGTGAAGACTAAAGAAAGAAAGCCATCATCTATTTGTGAAGTTGAATGAATAAATTTTAGCTATTATATTAGCATTTTATTCCAATTATTTTTATTAGCTATATGTACCAGATATTTATTCCATTTATTTTGTAAGGCCTTTTGAAAATTTCTAAAATTTCCTTTCAACATCACTACAACTGTTTATATTTTCTTCATCAAACTGAAAATAAGCTTATTCTTTTTTGTTTGTTTGATTGTTTTGCGGTACGCGGACCTCTCACTGTTGTGGCCTCTCCCGCTGCGGAGCACAGGCTCCAGACGCACAGGCTCAGCGGCCATGGCTCACGGGCCCAGCCGCTTCGCGGCATGTGGGATCCTCCCGGACCGGGGCACGAACCCGTGTCCCCTGCATCGGCAGGCGGACTCTCAACCACTGCGCCACCAGGGAAGCCCCTATTGTTTTTTTAAAGAAACTACATTCAAGATAAATTTTGGACATTTCTCCCAGTTTAGATATCTTTGTTTTTTTCCCTAAATAATGTTGCAACAATGATGTTTTACACAATTGTTTGTAGTAAATTTGAAGTTTTTAAATGATACATCTAATCCACTAATGTGAACATTAATGACATTTTCCTCCATAGGAAGATATCTTCCCAGTTCTGAAGAACCAGTTTACAATTGGATCAAATATTACTACACACTCTGTATTTACTTTGTGTTTCACTTGATTAAAACTTTTCCTGTGATCCTATTATAGAGGTTTTAATGAGACCAAAATAACTCCATTTTAATGCTTAATTTAAATTTTCTAGTTCAGTCTAAAATAATTATATATGTTGTAGAAAAAGGCAAATTTTCTCTAATAATGAATTAACTAAGTAGTTGGATATATGTGAGCAAATTATTTCTGGGGGTCCGATTTTTCATCTATAAAGTACAAATTGGTTTTGCTGGTTTACTTTCCTTTTCAATCTTCTCCAGTCTCGCTTACCAAGATATCATCCAAGATAAAGTTGGCACTACAGTTCTTAAGGAGGAAAGATCTTTGTCTCCTTGTTAGGAGCTTGGGGGGGGCAGGGTACATACAGGAGAGTTATTTGCATAAGGGTAGGGGAGAGCAGAAAAAACAAAAGAACTTGGAGCCAGACAGCATGGTTCAGTTTGGAAACTGAGTTGGTGAAATGGCCAAAAGCGTTTCTAAGGAGGATGCTTAACATGAAATTTAAAATCCTTTGTGTTTCTTCAATATAAATACCATCCATTTCCCAAAAGGTCAGAATGTTATATTGCATTTTTTTAAAGTTAAAAATATGGCTCTCATGCAAATATAAAGTGAACATATGCCAAAGATTTTATTCAACTCATTAATAATGCAGGAAGCTATGATATTAGGACTACTTGCAATGAGAAGTTGAAGAAAAGCAATAAATATGAAATCAGGAATGCTTAAATGAATTGGCTAATAGATGCAAAGCTGGTTAATTTCTTATAGAGCAGTAACATTTTATGTTTGGGGTCAGTCTTTTCTATAAGGCAGAAATAAATTGTATCTTAACCGGGCAAAATTCATTCCCATTGCTTTGGACAAGAATCATTTGCATTGCTATCAGTTTTTCACAACCCTGAGAGAGTTGTAAATAGATTCATAGAAAGATAATTAGAGATGCACACCTGTGTAAAATCAATCTCCACAGAGTCCAGTAGACCATACCTAGGCCTTCACTGAAAGGACACATAGTAATCTTAGTGATCTCTTTTGCTCATTTCCAAGTCATAGACAATTCTTCTTGGCAGGAGAGACAAGTAGACACACACTAGATTGTATAAAAGTTATGGAAGAGGGTTGAAATGCCTGTTTGAGCTGATGTGATGGAGGAAGAAAATAGCATGGTCAGAATGGTGTGACTGGAGTTCAACACTTAGGTAATCATAAGAACAGAAATGACTGGGAAGTCTTGGGGAAGGACACTAGACTCCTCATGAAATGTAGACTGGGCCCAGTCAGTCTCTTCTGGATTTTAATTAACAAGGTGACCACAACCACGGCTGACATCTTGTCTGCACTTTTCATAAAATTATATTCACTTGTGAAAGTTAAAAGTTCTACTTCTGGGCTTCCCTGGTGGCGCAGTGGTTGAGAGTCTGCCTGCCGATGCAGGGGACACGGGTTCGTGCCCCGGTCCGGGAAGATCCCACATGCCGCGAAGCGGCTGGGCCCGTGAGCCATGGCCGTTGAGCCTGCATGTCCGGAGCCTGTGCTCCACAACAGGAGAGGCCACAACACTGAGAGGCCCGCGTACCGCAAAAA
>NW_006783890.1:309381-318308 GCF_000442215.2 Lipotes vexillifer
ATATATATATATATGTGTATATATATATATATATATACGCTTTTATTCTAAATTGACAGTTTTAGCTTACAGGATCAAGGTTAATGAAATGTTTCCATGAGTAACAGACTTTTAAATATGTTTAAATACACATAGATATCATATATATTTACAGAGGTGTAGAAATCAGAAATCTACTAGAAAAATAGAAACAGTAGAATATACACACACACATTATATATGTATTATATGTAAAGAGAGAAAATGTATGTAACATGCATCACATATATCTGTACATATAAATATACATAGAGAGAGAGAGCAAGAGTGAGAGAGCAAGGGAGATTGATTTCAGAGAACTGGCTTATGTAATTGTGGTGTCTAGCTTGGCAAGTCTGATATGCATGGGGCAGGCCAGTAAGCTGGAACCTCTTGGGCAGCAGCTAACACTGCATTCCACAGGAAGAATTTCTTCTTCCTCAGGGAAACCTCAGTTTTTCTATTAAAGTATTCAACTGATTAGGCAAGGCCCAACCATATTACGGAGGAGAAGCTGCTTTACATAAAGTCAACCAATGGTAGATATTAGCATCTGCAAAATACCTTTACAGCAGCATCTAGATTAGTGTTTGATTGATTAAGGGGTTACTATAGCCTAGCAAACTTGACACATAAAACTAACCATCACAAGAGGCTTTCAATTCTACATTACATTTCCTGATGGCCAGGGTTTTTTAAAAAAATATTTATTTATTTATTTATTTGGCTGTGCTGGGTCTTAGCTGCAGCACACAGGATCTTCGTTGTGGCATGTGGCATCTTTTAGTTGCAGCATGCAAACTCTTAGTTGTGGCATGTGAGATCTAGTTCCCTGACCAGGGATTGAACCCAGACCCCCTGCATTGGGAGCACGGAGTCTTAGCCCCTGGACCACCAGGGAAGTCCCTTGGCTAGGCTTTTTAATAAAGGATTATGAGGGAAACTTTCATCCTGACACTGCTATCACTAATTTGCTGGCATCATTTGTTTTCGACTCTGAGAGAATAAATTAAGTAGCTGTTTGTCAACAATAGCCAGCTACCAATGTCCAGAACCTATTTTTCCTACTTGAGAAGCACTTTAAGAAATCATCAGGAAGCCATTTGTTCTTGGCACAAGGCTTTGTCATTTTCCATCATCCACCTGGGGGCACAACTTTCCTCACAGTAACTGAAGAGACCCTTGGAGTTAGGGGAGTGGCCTTGCTTTTCTCCTGTTAAGAACCCTAGAATCATAGAATTTCAGAAGGTGAAGAGCTACCCTTTTCCCTCATTTTACAACAGAGGCGCTAAAGCCTTAGGAATGTAACATCACACAGCAAGTCAGTGTCTGGAACAAGAACACACGAGGTTTTCTAATCCCTGGTCAAGTCTTTAATCTCTCCTGATGTTTTCCACTCTCCCTTTTTTGGTCTAGACATTTTCCTTAGCTATTCAAAGTATGACAAAAGGCTTCACATTAAATCCAACAATGCTGCAAAACATCTTCAGACTTTTTCCGGAAAGTTAGTGTTAAGTCAAGGTATTTATAATTTCATTATTTTGACTTCTTTTCTTACAGTAGTGGGGTGAATGGTGGAATACTTGATAATACAATGCTGTGGATAAATACAAGGAAATCTGAAGAGAGAAGAGAGATTTGTTTGAATCACTAAAAATCTAAATGAATGTTCATTTCTAAAATGTCTCAATCTGTGTAAAAATGGGTGAAAATCTTTGTTTCATTGGCATACAGGCCAATAACAGCTCCAAAAGGTGTCATCCAGAAACCAGAATTCATTTCAGGTAGATACTCATCCCAGTGGACATAGAAGACACGGTTAGCCTTGTATTAAAATTACCAATGAGCTTGTCTGTCTTCTTACATGCCCATACAGGAGCCCTTTGATAATCAAGTATCATTAATCTTTTTTAACTTCTAGTGCCTAGGAAAGCCCTTGGTACATATCTAGGAATTAACATATGAGATGAATTAAGTGCACGCCTAGAATTGAGGTCTTCTACTTGCCTTGATATAGGCCGTTGGTGATGGCAAAACACTTCCTAGTTCTTTTGAGGTGGAGCAAATAGCCATCACTTATTAGTTGTTTGTAAGATATACTTTCAGAAACAGGTTAAACATAATACTGGAGCTATTGTCAAATGTTTACAAAGAGGAATAGTGAGGCATGAAGATAATATGACATTAAAAGTAACAAGTTACTACTTGAATGGGACATGAGATATATAGTAGGTTTTTGTAAATATTTGCCCCTTTTTTCTACTTAAAAAGGGCTTAATGATAAAGATATGAAGTATTAGTATTTAATATCTACTTAGTACTATATGGCACATCTAATTAAACACTGGACTTATATATAACAGAGCAATTATAAGCAGTGCTTTGAACTTTATAGCTTCATTACATGTATATAGGACTTACAAAGTTCTGTTTACTGCAGGGTCAAAAATGCAGGAAGGAACAAGCGGAATGGTTAAAACATGCAGGAGAGGTCAGGTTCTCGTGATCCCTCCAGTAGGCACTATAATACAAGCAGACCCTCCACTTGTCCAAACCACAGGCAGATGTCATTACTCAACAAGATCTTAGCTAGCAAAACTTTCATGGATGGTATTTGTTGAAGGTTGAAAATATTTTCAATTTGGTACCTATAAACCAATTATTCTTTGATAGAGCTGCATTTCTTAAAAAAGAGTTTGAATTCTAGGACAAGCTCAGTCTCAGGAAATTTGTATGTCTTAGAGCAAAATCTGTGAAATGTGTTCTACCTGAATTTCTTAATTTGCAATACTTGGGACCAACCTTATATCACCATGAAGAGGGTTACACATTTCTCCATAAGGTTGGGAGCCCCTGGAGGGCAGAGACGCTGTACTTGTCTCTTATGCACTATAGTACTTGGCATGTATAATACTGTAGCAGTAATTTCTGTTTATTGAACATTCATTTAACGGTCAGTAATTATGTTAATTTAATAATATCAAAATGTTAATAAATTAAATTCTGTTTATTTTAGGCATGCCTCTAGGCACTTTAAACACATAACAGTGTTTAATGCTTATACTAACTTTGTAAGGTAGATTTATTATCTCCATTTTAAAGGGGGAGAACTAGACTCAGTAGGTATAGGAATCTTACTAGAAAGTGGCAGAGCCAAATTTCAAGGTGAGATTTGTCAGATTCTGCTCGGTCTGTGTCCTTTCTTTTTTTTTTTTTTTTTTTTTTTTTTTTTTTGCGGTACGCGGGCCTCTCACTGTTGTGGCCTCTCCCTTTGCGGAGCACAGGCTCCGGATGCGCAGGCTCAGCGGCCATGGCTCACGGGCCCAGCCGCTCCGCGGCATGTGGGATCTTCCCGGACCGGAGCACGAACCCGTGTCCCCTGCATGGGCAGGCGGACTCTCAACCACTGCGCCACCAGGGAAGCCTGGTCTGTGTCCTTTCTTACATGGGGTCTGTACTCAATAAATGTTGAATGAATGAATGGTCTTCTTTAAAATCTTTATAAACAATGTGACAATTGCCTGGTATGCATTTAATTTTAAGCGACTAGTGGGACATTAAAACTTTAAGGAATTATTGACATGTTCTAAAATAGACATTTTGTTACTAATAGCACAGTAGCAAACACCCAGACATCACATTCATTCATAAGCTTTGGGCACGTTCCAAAGATTCTGGTACACCTTGTTTGTTCACTTCCCCACACAGTGCATTGATTTGCTATCATACACCCATCAGGGAGGGCACTCCTTACTCACACAAGATACCTTCTTTTTACATCACCACTTTGTTAAACACATTTTCAACTGAAATCATCTTGAGTAAGATTAGGTATATAAAAGTGTGATGAATTGACATGAATTGACATGAATTGACATGTAATTCTCATCATGATTACAAAGTGCGAAGTGTACAGAATCCTCCTGATCTCTCTAGGCAAAGAGTTTTGCCAAACACTCTGTAAGTGTCTCATCACCGTTGGAAAGAGTACCTGGAACAGTTTGCAAACTCAGTCGTTGACTGCCAAGCTTGAATCACATCTTGAGAGCGAACAAAGAGGAAGTGATTCTGTGTTACATGACGATAATCTAGAATTTTTATATGAGCCTTTTTCTTAAGTAAGGTTGAATAAAGCAATGAACAAAGAGTAAGATTTGTAACTTTTACATACCTTTACTATATGCCAAGAAATACTCACAGTGGTCTACTTGAATTTTCTCTTTTAACCCTCTCTCTTAAGCTTTCTGTGAGGAAAGCACTATTAACTCCATTTTACAGATGAAGACACTGAGCAGAAAGCACAACTTGCCAAGAGCCACATAAGTAGCAAGGAGTGAAGGCAGGACTCACTCCAGGGTCCACGTTCTTAACTTCTTTTGAAACTGCTTTTGAGAAGTCTTCCTTGACTCAAGGATTAAGAAACTTTGACCCAGTATAGCATGTCTGTGAACATCTAAAAATTAACATGTTCAACACTATTTCCTCTCCACTGCACCACCCTGGCCCTAATTGTCTCTCCTCTTCTTCCTTTATCCTTTATTTCTTTTCACATAGTTCCCAGACTTGAAACATTGGCATCTCTCAGTTGCCTAATATTTAATTTGTTACCAAGCTCCGTGATTTCTTTTTGCAACGTGCCGTGAATCTATGTCTGACTTTCCCTGCTTAATTTCCACTACTTTAGTTCAGAGCTCATTACTTCTCATCTAAGCACTTGGAGTCATTTTCTGCCTAGTTCTCCCACCTCCTTGTTGTTATTATTATTATGATTATCAGCACATCCTATTATTATTCTAAGATTTATGCTAAAGCTAACCTGTGATGATTCTTGTCCCCTAATTTTTAAAAACAATTCTTTCATCTCTTTTTCGTATAGAATTATGTCCAGAGTTCTCACCTAAGGCTGTGAGGAGATGAATTGAGAACCCGCCCCTTCCCAGCTACTATCAGAAAAGACCTGGGGATTTTCCCAGCCATTTTCAAGTAAGGTTGTGGCCCTCCAGTTCAAACAGCAGCCACAGGAAGTAGTCACATGCTTCTTATCATAATAAGTCCTGAGTTGTTATTTCACAAGCAGGGTGGGCGATCAAGGCCCTGTTACAGAAAGAAATATGATATCCTTATAGGAGACTAGACTGTGTTGTTTTTAGAAGAAAATTAACGTTTGTTATAGTGAGATGTGTTTTCCTTTGATGGTAGACCTTCCCGCACCTTGGGGGAGCAGAGCCACTTACCCTTCCTCAGAGCCTGAAAATCCTAAGCAAAGGAAAGGCTGCTTTAGTATTTGGTTGAAGGTCAAGGATCCAATGCTGGCAAAATACAAAAAGGCAAATAGTTTTCTTTTCTTACTGGAAAAGAGGCGAAGCTTTGAAATGAAAAGGACTAGGATTCCACCTGTAGAGAACTGAGACTGAAAAGAGTTTATGAGATGATTGTCAGAGGGATTTAAAAGATAAACCATGGCTGGGAAAGAGAGGGGTGAACTCCCTCTCTATCATTCTCTATAAGTTTAAACTCAGAATCTGATTTCTTTCCTTTTTTCGCCCTTCCCTTCCCTTCCTTTCTTTTTCCTCCTCCTTCTCTCACTTTTCAGTACTTACCATCTCATGATATAAGTCAGTTTGTCTTATTATTGTCTATCTCCATCTACTAAAATGTAAGCCCCATGAGGACAAGGAAGTTTATATTATTCACTGCTCACTCCCTAAAGTCTAGATTGTGTAAGACATCAGTATAACTCAGGTTTACCAGCCTTCGTGCTGGGAGTGGCCCCTTACTCTGATGTGATGTTGACAGGCTGGCTCTCCCCTCTGTCAGGAGCACAGACACATTCCGTATATGTGGAGTAAAGTCCATATGGTAGGAAGAGGTTCAGAAATGTAAAACAGCGTAGACCAGACTGGCCATTTACACTCAAAGTTTTAGTTGCTGGTTAGCTTTCTTAAAAGTGTATTCTCAAAGTAAAAAGAAACACACACCCACAAAACACTGCCAGGTCCCTTATTCTCATGCTAGTTTTTAGTCTCATTTCAAAATTTTCTCACATGCACATTTGTCTACCCAATTAGAAGACTTTGTCATAGAGAACGTGGTGAAATGTTTGTAGTTTTTAAAAATTGGAGGCAAAAGGGCAATAATGTCCTAATGCTTTGGGAATTGCTGCAGAGGTAAAGCATCAGAGAATTTGTCCAGACCACCTATTCAGGTTAGTTTATACTTGCCATCGAAAATAAAATTCCAATGTTTAGAAAGTTAAAGAGAATATAAAATATCTCTTAAAATAATTTTTTTTGGTGTGACTTATAATATACCAGCCAAACCTGTGGGTTAACATCGCTATGTAATTTTTCACAGTAATGACTTCTGAATCCTTTTCCTTCAAATAGTGTATGAATGGCCTTTATTGTTTGCACGTGAAGGGACTTTCCTCATGCTTGTGCCCATCATGCAACATCTCTCTCTCATTTCTGAGTGGCCAACTGTGCTTTTCTCTGCTCCTGTGCTTTCTTGTACCTCCTTGCTGGCTCCAGGTCACCCACACATCTCCAGACCTCTTGACTTCGATGGAGGCAGAGGGCATCTGCGTGGGAAAAGCCCCAGCTCACATCATTATGCTCTTCTTTCTGGCTCTTCTCTGTGATACGGATTTTAAATGACTTTCAGTGGAAGACACATATCAATAAAAACCAGGCAATAAGTAGGCAGAAAAAAGAAAAGCCAAAGAGGTCTGGATGATCCATAAATTGTTGTTAATCCATGCTGTTGTTAACCACTTCTTTTTTTAAAGGTGGTAGGAGTAGAATTTTAGAAGTTAGAAAATAAAGAATATTTCATTTTGGGTCAACCAAACTGACTGTGAAATCTTCCAGAAACAAATTTAATCTCTCTCTTTCGGATTTTTTGTTACATTTTTACTCATGGTGTTTTTGAAGTGATGTACTAACTATATATAAAATATAATAGCTGGGCTTCCCTGGTGGCGCAGTGGTTGAGAGTCCGCCTGCTGATGCAGGGGACACGGGTTCGTGCCCCGGTCCGGGAAGATCCCACATGCTGCGGAGCGGCTGGGCCCGTGAGCCATGGCTGCCGAGCCTGCACGTCCGGAGCCTGTGCTCCACAATGGGATCGGCCATGGCAGTGAGAGGCCCGCGTACCGCGCACACACACACACACACACACAAAATCAATAATGTGAAGTTCAAGAGAAGGTCATTGCATGAAAATCTTGGTAGTAGTAAAAAGTCCTTCAATAACTTCCTAAAACACTAAGGTTTACACTAAACTTTGCATTTAGAGATGTAGCTAAGATACAGGCTAAAATGTAAAAATGGTTCTGTGTAAAGAATTCTTGAAACCTAACTCCTGAACAAAATTTTGGGATATTCTTGCAAAAAAATCTGCCTTTCCTCTTACCTAACCCTTACCCTGTAACCCGTTTAACCCAAAAGCCAAGTTCCTCTTTGCTGTTCCTCATGGTTAATCTTTCACGGAATCTTTTGGTGAGAAGTAGAGGATTTTTCTCTGAAAGACCATTCAGAGAGAAACAGTACTGCTTTGTTCCTTCCTGTGATTTCCCTCCCCACCAGTTGTTTTTTTTAATTAAATCAAGTGCACTTATTTTTTATCATATGAAGGTTGTACAGCCTGGACTAGATATAAAGATTCAGAAAGTCCCTTCCAGCCACTGGGACTCTGCTTTCCCTGAATTCTCAGGAGACCCCTTGATAAGGTATTTGCTACTGAGATCAGTTGTGTTGTCCTTTTTTTTCCCCCTTTATTAAAATAAAAATAACTTTATTTTTTGTCTTTATTATGAAGCTTCATAACATTCCTCCTTTTTGTTGCTATAGTTGTGGTTGGCTATGCCAAAGATCAAAGCTGATACATCCTTCAATCTTCTGGGATTCTTCTTTTTTTAGGTAACAGGCAAAAACTGCACCGATCCATCTACTCTGCCATTTTATTCTCTTTTTGGGAAATCTTGGTCTGAGAAAGCTCCCTATTATCAGAACATAGATTTTTTTTTTTCTTTTTGACAGATGTACTGAGCTGAGCTGTCTGTCCATCCCTGAAGGACTTTTAGACTCTCCCTTCTGCTTTTCCACCAGTAGCATGAACATTTAGCACATAGCCCACAAAGTAAGCATATATAGAAGAATTGAACTCATCAGATATTAGTAAACCATCTAAGAAGAGTTACTTCTAATTTTCTAATAAATAAGCTTAGAATTAAATACAAACTAATGAATATTTATCTGAGTGATTATTTGTTAGCTTCAATTTGTTTCTGTTTGAATTCATTTTGATTTTTTTAAAAAATTCTCTTTGGGGAATTCCCTGGTGGTCCAGCGGTTAGGCCTCTGCTTTCACTGCAAGGGCAAAGGTTTGATCCCTGGTCAGGGAACTAAGATCCCGCAAGCCTTGTGGCAAGGCCAAAAATTAAAAAAAATTTTTTTAATTAAAAAAATTCTCTTTTCATTTAATTTTGAATAGGCAATATGTGCATATGATTCAAAACAGAAAATTATATTAAAAACACATATTCAGAGAAGTCTCATTCCCATTTACCCGTTTCCATCCATACACATAGGTAATCTTTGCCATTAGTTTTTGGTTAATTTTTACTGTGTTTCTTTTTGCAAAAATTAGCAAAAATATATATGTTTATGTATATTATATATATAATTTTTCTTTTTTTATACAAAAGGTGGCATAGTGTATGCATTCCTTTTTTTAGTGTATACATTCTTTTGCTCTTTAATAATAGCAGTCCATTGAGATCTTTCTTGTTTTTTGTTAGTTAGTTTCTGCATAGTACTCCATTATGTAAATATTATAGTAAATATTTCTTTTTTTTTTTTTTTTTTTTTTTTTTTTTGGGGGTGCACGGCCCCCCCACTCTGCCGGCC
>NW_006783890.1:318318-365103 GCF_000442215.2 Lipotes vexillifer
CACAGGTTCCGGACGCGCAGGCCCAGCGGCCATGGCTCACGGGTGCAGCCGCTCTGTGGCATGTGGGACCTTCCTGGACCGGGGCACGAACCCGTGTCCCCTGCATAGGCAGGCGGACTCTCAACCACTGCGCCACCAGGGAAGCCCTATAGTAAATATTTTTGATAAAATTATCCCAAAATAAAACTTACAATGATGAAAACTTAAACATTATAAAATTTGATAAAGATTAAAAATCTGTGGAAGAAGGATGTTGGGAAAGATTAGATAAAATTAGAGTTAGTAGAAATACTCATTGTTAAATAAAAGAGATAAAATTTTACATGATGTTTTATTAATCACTAAAATCTGATACCAGAATCAAATCTTTTTGACAAAATTTAAATATGTCAAATTCAGCGAGGGGAAATTGGGTTTGTTAGAAGAGCTCCCAGAGAAGAATCACAATGGGGGAATCTATAATTGGGAAAATATAATGTTCTCAAGAAATTCAATAGAACAATCATAGCTTCAGAGTAATATATAAGTTGGAAAGAGTCAATCGCAATAAAAGTAATTTTAGTTATATTAAAGATAAAAATGAAAAAAATTAACTGCATTATATATAAAGTTGATCAAAGAATCAAGTTGACTTAATGGAATAAGCTCTAGAAAATATTTTCTTAATGAAAATCAGTGATGTTTGTATAATTCTGCTTAAAATACTTTACCTACTACCTAGGATCGAACTACATACTGGGGCATAAAGTGGTATCAAAACATACCATACTAACATGTCCTGGGCTTTTTTCCTATAAGTTCTGCCCTTGATTTCTTTTCATCTCTTCTTCCCTTTTCTGTCTTTGAGAGTCTTTGATGTTTCATTTCAGAGCTGCTTAACTATGGATCAACTAGTCTTTTCTGTGAGGCATGTCTTTCTCCCTTCCACTTCCTAACAACTCAAAGCCTCTTTGCTCTTCAAGCCCTTGGTGTCATCAAGTAGGCTGGACCCTCCTTCCTTCCTCCTGTCCTCATCAAGAGTCACAAATCATCTTTGCTGACATTTGCATACTTCAGATATCCGTTAACATATTGAAGAGAGCAACCAGCCTTCCCTGAAAGTGTCCTTACTACCTTCCTTTAAAACTTACCCTGACATTTCTGTCTCCCTGTCTCCTCTCTCTTTCCTAACCTAAATTCTTGATTCCTCAAGGCATGTTTAGTCTGGCTGGGTCCAATCTTATTCTTGACTGGGGGAACTCCAGAAGCCCTTGGTGAGGCGTTCCAGTGATTAAGCATCTCACTAACTCTGCTGCCATTTCCAGACTGACACTGTGCCCTAACTTGGTGATCATATTTAGGCTTGTGCTTTGTGCTTTTGTTTTTTTGTTTTTTTGTTTTTTGGCTGCGTTGTGTCTTTGTTGCTGAGTGTGGGCATTTTTTTTTTTTTTTACATCTTTATAGGAGTATAATTGCTTTACAATCATGTGTTAGTTTCTGCTTTATAACAAAGTGAATCAGTTATACATATACATATGTTCCCATATCTCTTCCCTCTTGCATCTCCCTCCCTCCCACCCTCCTTATCCCACCCCTCTAGGTGGTCACAGAGCACCGAGCTGATCTCCCTGTGCTATGCGGCTGCTTCCCACAAGCTATCTATTTTACGTTTGGTAGTGTATATATGTCCATGCCACTCTCTCGCTTTGTCACAGCTTACCCTTCCCCCTCCCCATATCCTCAAGTCCATTCTCTAGTAGGTCTGTGTCTTTATTCCTGTCTTACCCCTAGCTTCTTCATGACATCTTTTTTTTCTTAGATTCCATATATATGTGTTAGCATACGGTATTTGTCTTTCTCTTTCTGACTTCGTTCACTCTGTATGACAGACTCTAGGTCCATCCACCTCACTACAAATAGCTCAATTTCGTTTCTTTTTATGGTTGAGTAATATTCCATTGTATATATGTGCCACATCTTCTTTATGCATTCATCCGATGATGGACACATAGGTTGTTTCCATCTCCGGGCTATTGTAAATAGAGCTGCAATGAACATTTTGGTACATGACTCTTTGAATTATGGTTTTCTCAGGGTATATGCCCAGTAGTGGGGTTGCTGGGTCATATGGTAGTTCTGTTTGTAGTTTTTTAAGGAACCTCCATACTGTTCTCCACAGTGGCTGTATCAATTTACATTCCCGCCAACAGTGCAAGAGGGTTCCCTTTCCTCCACACCCTCTCCAGCATTTATTGTTTCTAGATTTTTTTGATGATGGCCATTCTGACTGGTGTGAGATGATATCTCATTGTAGTTTTGATTTGCATTTCTCTAATGATTAATGATGTTGAGCATTCTTTCATGTGTTTGTTGGCAGTCTGTATATCTTCTTTGGAGAAATGTCTATTTAGGTCTTCTGCCCATTTTTGGATTGGGTTGTTTGTTTTTTTGTTATTGAGCTGCATGAGCTGCTTGTAAATTTTGGAGATTAATCCTTTGTCAGTTGCTTCATTTGCAAATATTTTCTCCCATTCTGAGGGTTGTCTTTTGGTCTTGTTTATGGTTTCCTTTGCTGTGCAAAAGCTTTGAAGTTTCATTAGGTCCCATTTGTTTATTTTTGTTTTTATTTCCATTTCTCTAGGAGGTGGGTCAAAAAGGATCTTGCTGTGATTTATGTCATAGAGTGTTCTGCCTATGTTTTCCTCTAAGAGTTTGATAGTTTCTGGCCTTACATTTAGGTCTTTAATCCATTTTGAGCTTATTTTTGTGTATGGTGTTAGGGAGTGATCTAATCTCATACTTTTACATGTACCTGTCCAGTTTTCCCAGCACCACTTATTGAAGAGGCTGTCCTTTCTCCACTGTACATTCCTGCCTCCTTTATCAAAGATAAGGTGACCATATGTGCGTGGGTTTATCTCTGGGCTTTCTATCCTGTTCCATTGATCTATCTTTCTGTTTTTGTGCCAGTACCATACTGTCTTGATTACTGTAGCTTTGTAGTATAGTCTGAAGTCAGGGAGCCTGATTCCTCCAGCTCCATTTTTCGTTCTCAAGATTGCTTTGGCTATTCGGGGTCTTTTGTGTTTCCATACAAATTGTGAAATTTTTTGTTCTAGTTCTGTGAAAAATGCCAGTGGTAGTTTGATAGGGATTGCATTGAATCTATAGATTGCTTTGGGTAGTAGAGTCATTTTCACAATGTTGATTCTTCCAATCCAAGAACATGGTATATCTCTCCATCTGTTTGTATCATCTTTAATTTCTTTCATCAGTGTCTTATAATTTTCTGCATACAGGTCTTTTGTCTCCTTAGGTAGGTTTATTCCTAGATATTTTATTCTTTTTGTTGCAATGGTAAATGGGAGTGTTTTCTTGATTTCACTTTCAGATTTTTCATCATTAGTGTATAGGAATGCCAGAGATTTCTGTGCATTAATTTTGTATCCTGCTACTTTACCAAATTCATTGATTAGCTCTAGTAGTTTTCTGGTAGCATCTTTAGGATTCTCTATGTATAGTATCATGTCATCTGCAAACAGTGACAGCTTTACTTCTTCTTTTCCGATTTGGATTCCTTTTATTTCCTTTTCTTCTCTGATTGCTGTGGCTAAAACTTCCAAAACTATGTTGAATAAGAGTGGTGAGAGTGGGCAACCTTGTCTTGTTCCTGACCTTAGTGGAAATGCTTTCAGTTTTTCGCCATTGAGGATGATGTTGGCTGTGGGCTTGTCATATACGGCCTTTATTATATTGAGGAAAGTTCCCTCTACACCTACTTTCTGCAGGGTTTTTATCATAAATGGGTGTTGAATTTTGTCAGATGCTTTCTCTGCATCTATTGAGATGATCATATGGTTTTTCTCCTTCAATTTGTTAATATGGTTTATCACATTGATTGTTTTACGTTTATTGAAGAATCCTTGCATTCCTGGAATAAACCCCACTTGATCATGGTGTATGATCCTTTTAATGTGCTGTTGGATTCTGTTTGCCAGTATTTTGTTGAGGATTTTTGCATCTATGTTCATCAGTGGTATTGGCCTGTAGTTTTCTTTCTTTGTGACATCCTTGTCTGGTTTTGGTATCAAGGTGATGGTGGCCACCACGGAAGTCCTAGGCTTGTGCTTTGATCAACCCTCCATCTTGTACCCTAATTCCAGATTCTGTATTCCTGTCTTCTCACTTTTGCCTGAATTTCTGTTTTGATAGCCCTGTTTGTTACTCCTGTTTCACTATGACTTCATTGACAGCCTTTGTGAGGGCGTGGAATTGTCAGTCTTTGTGAGGGTGTGGAATTCTACCCTTGAATTCAAGCCTCAGGTCTGGGACTCTATCCTGTTTCCAGAACTTCCTGATGCCCATCAGCTACCTGCCTGACTAGACCTGTGAATATTATCTGCTCCAGACTACCCATGTCTAGGCTCCTCCTATCTACTGCAACACCCATCCTGTATCTCATGTTGAGACTCCCATGGAATTGCCCACTTGACTAGAATCCCCCCCATCCCCCCACAGTTTTCTTCAGATAGAATGTAGGTCAGGTTATGCTTCTTTCCATTCCTGGATGCTGGTTCTGTGCTGTAGCATCTGCTCAATTCTAGGAAGTAATTTCTTATCCAAGTCTCAGGTTAAGCCTTCATTCCAGATTCCCATTTTGAGAAAACCTTTAACATATTTAAATACCTACATAAACATTTTATTATATCATTATCCACTCTTTTTTGGGTTTATCCATTAGTGCTTATTCCCTTTTGGGAAAGACTTTTTTGATGTTTTGTTTGTTCTACAACGCTCTTAAATATCCTTAAAATAACAAATAATTCACCTGCTATTTACATTTGTCCAAAGATTTCATATCATCACTTTTCCTAAAATAGAAAGGTTGTCCATGATTTACTGAAAACTTGCTATGTGCCAGAGCATGTAGGAACAAAGATAATAAATAAAATGTAGTTATTCTCCTTAAGGAACTTACACACTGCACAATTAAAATATAAAAGTATGATAAAATATAAAAGTATGATAAAAGTTCCATCAGGTGGGGTATGTGAAAAACTCTGGGAGCACAGAGGTAAGCTTGACTTACCTGCCTTGGTGTAAGAGGATCAGGGGTTGCTTCATAGCTTATGTGAGCTGGTTCCTTAAGGTAAGGATGAGTAAGCATTTACCATAGAGAACAAGGCTATGCTTGGCAGAAGAAACAGGACCAGAGCATGGCCCGTTCCACTGGAGGAAGTATGAATAATTTGCGTGGACCCGTTGTAAGCTCTGTTGAAGGGGGAGGGGCATGAAATATGGCTGGAGAGACAGGTTGGGGACTGCTGGTAAAAAGATCTTACATGCTATGCTAAGGAGTTGTGACTTGATTGTGCTGGTAATAGGGACCTATCCCTGACAGTTGAGCAATAGCTCAGCTGCCTGATGGGGTAATCCAGTCCTTGCCTGGTAAAAAATGTATTCACAGCATTTTAAAGAATCAGCTCTGGAAGTTATATAATGTTGTTATGATTCTTGCAAAAGGCAGATACCATTGTAAACTTTATCCCTAAAAATCTTTTCTTAAATTTTACATACAAATATTATTCCTCACTTTGTGGACACTGTAGAAAACTATTCTTAATATCACTTAATATCAGATTGTCCTGATATCCTGATATTGATTTATTTATTTAAATTTGAATTTTATGGTGAGTATAGAATATTTTTATGGGGATAGTAACCTTTCATGTGTGTATGTTGGAGAAAGAGGTGGGCGGAGAGAGAGAGAGTTTCCTGGTTTAGCAATGTATGTTTTGTGATTCTTATTTTAAGACTTCTTCCCTGATTTATTGCTAGGATAAGCTCTCAAAATTTTGTGGCAAGACACTAATAACTTTAATTTTATCATCTAGTTCTATAAAAGGAATTATCTGTCAAATAACCATGAAGCTATTTTTAAAACTCTTCCCTTTCACAAATATTTTTCAACAGCTGTACTCTAGAGAAGCATCAAAAAAGAACTCCCGAGAATGGTTGATTTTCTGCCTTGTTTGTTCATGTGCATCCTTGTGAAATGCAGCAGGATAGATCATTTATTTGTTCAGTATTTTTTAGCATTTAGTATATACCAGGTATTCGGTTAGGTGCTAGGGATGAGGTTTACAAAGATAAAGGTGATTCCCTCCTTCCTGGTGCCATCTTGATATCTATTAGTCACCTCTTCCTCTGTCCTCCCAGCTTGAGGCTGCTTCATTCCTGTGGACTTAGCCCTCTATTCTTCCTCAGAAAACAATGTTTGAGCCACTGAAATCCATTGCCAGGACCAACCCGAACAGAAAGTACATGGGCCTTTATATCCTTCCAGAGAGGCTGTAGCCAATTACAGAGGAAGGGGACTTCATCTGAAATTGCTTCTTGCCTGGCTTCCCATTCTCTCTCTTGCTTCCTCGACTCGCTACCAGTTTCTCCTGGGAACACCGGAGGCAGTTTATAACCTGAGACAATAGCCATGTGCATCAGTCAGAGTTCTCCAGAGAAACAGAACCAGTGGGAGATAGATATAGATATACATATGTATGCATATTATATATAATCAATTCTTTTTATTCACAATCCACAGTAGTTATATTCTGTTAAGTTGTTGTAAACACTGAATTAGCAGATACTTAACCATTGGTCCTAGAGGAAGTATAGGGAGTTCCTGGGGTCACTGGTCCCAACATTTTCATCAACTGATCATAACTTTATGTGTGTGTCTGTTCGAGGACACTATATATATATATATATATATATATATATATATGTGTGTGTGTGTGTGTGTGTATATATATATATATATATATATATATATATATATATATATATATGATTCATTAACACCAGACTCATGGCCAACAGAACTGTAACTCGTGCCTGAATGAAGCTTCTCTAATACACATATTTCTCTCTAAGGAACTTCACAACCTTCTTGTACTTAGAAACACTAGATAGCACTTTAGTACGATGCTGGGGGGCATTTTAAACAGCAAAATCAACAAAGAAACATAAAAATACAAAAAAAGTAGCCCTAAATATAAAAAAAAGGAAACTTGTTTACAGTATGAGAGCTGAAACAAGAAGACAGAGAGATTTGATTGTTTGACCTCAGGTGGGAATGTGCACGCTGGGCAACTCAGATTTTTTGCTACTCTGTGCATGGCCATGAATAAGTGCAAAAGCACCACAAGTATTGGTTTTGAGATTACTAATAAATTTTAGTGGGTAGGCAAATTATCAACTACAGAATCTATGAATAATGAGGGTCAACTGTGTATATACATATATATATATGTATATACACACATATATACATATATATCATATGTATTTGTTATATATGTATGTTTATATGTACAGTATAATATATATACAATATATAAATATATATGTAATACCTACATATACATACATACATATATAGGCTGGAAACTGAGGCAGGAGTTAATGCTGCAGTCTTGAGGCAGAATTTCTTCCTCAGGAAACCTCAGTTTTTGCTCTTAAGTTCTTGAACTGAGGGTGAAGCCCACCTGTGTTACTGAAGGTAATCTCCTTTCTATAAAGTCAACTGGCTATAGACGTTACTCACATTTGCAAAATACCTTTACAGCAACACCTTGCTTAGTGTTTGATTATATAACTGGGGTACTATAACTTAGTCAAGTTGACACAAAAACTGACCTTCACACCCTGCAAACAACTTTCATCTGAAGTTGGTTTCTCCATTCTTAAAAAATTTTTCGGCTACTCAGTCACCAGATATTTTCACTGGCTGTTTTCCTGTAAGGTCTCTTATCCTACCTCCTCCTGGAGACCTTTCTTTTTCCTTTCTTTGGAAGAACAGGATGACTATCATTTTGTTTCTTCAGTTTATGCTCCAGGGCATCACCCTTCATCTCAAGGAGTTTTGCCAATGATTTTCTCACACAGCTGTAAAAAATAATTCAGTTTTTATCTTGTTCTATCTAGATGGGGGACCAGAAATAAAGGGTTAATAGTAGATTTGAGATGGCTCTTAAAGAATGTATAGGACTGGAGGAGGCTGAGATAGACTGGGGGGGGGGGTGTGTGATCCAGGTGGAGGGACAAGTGTGAATAAAAGTACAAGGGTGAGATAAGTGCAGAGCATAATCATGGAAGACAAATCTGGCTAGACATTAAAATTCACGTGTGTGGGTAGTGGGAAATGGAAAGGTAGGCATGGTCCATATTGCAGAGATTCTTGAATGGAATGATGAGTGATGAGGAGTTAATTGTATGAACACAGCAGCTCAGGCACTGTGTTTTATTTTCATTTTTCCCTATTCCTACCACGGATCAGCCCGCACCTCCCTGCTTAAAAAAGTCCCTTCATGACCAGCCTGAGCCTCAATTAAAGCCTTTTGAATGCAGGCTTCTGCTATGAGTGCAGGCTGAGTGTCTAGGAACACTAGATGTAAAGGAAGAGAAAGGTAATAAAATTGAAAAGGAGGATTTGGGAGCTAGCCATTTAATAAATTACTGAAGATATTTACCTCACTTTTCACTTGCCATTTGAGTGAAAAACCAGGAAAAACTCTGATAAGGCAACACCACATGCAAACATGGCTGTCAGGGGAAGTTGCAGCGGACTGAAGGGAAAAGCGTTTGAAAATTTAAAAACAGCCTTTTCCTCTCCATTTCAGAGAGTGACCCCTGAGAGAGTTGAGTGTATCCTCTATTCTATTCTCCAGCTTGTGAAATACAGAAATCACAAAGCACTGACTGAAAATGGCTGTTTCCTTTGTTCTCCCTCTACAGCTAAGGGACTTTGGGAAGTATTTACAGGCAGTTCAAGTGCAAATGGATGTTGAGTAGTTCTCACTTTGCAGAAAAAAATCTCAAACAAGTTGCCTCCAGGTGCATCCCAAATGGCGTGTTGATTGACTCGGTTCAAAACGAAATTAGGGATGTAAATGTGTTTGAGAAATTATTACCCAAATCACAACATCCTCTTCAGACAGTTGTTTGATTGAATACTGAAAAGAACATTAAAAATCCTCCAGCAAAAGCCTTTGCCAGAGTATTAACTGATAAACTGGTATGAATTCTCTTCTTGCCCTCTGAGAAAAAGATCTTCCTTGCCTTTGATATTAATTCAGGTTGTTTGCATGTATAATTCAGACACATTTTATAGGTGGCCTTCTGTCAAAATGTTATGAGATCTCATATACAGAATTACTAATACTTGAAGTGATGTAATGAGTATTAAAATTATTGGCCAAGACAGCTGTCACTAGTATCTTAAAGCAGATGGGTGCAGATACTCCAAAGTGAATATCCTTAACTTAAAGTGACAGTAACAAAATTATTTTTCATTTGTACTTAGTTAACCTTTTCAAAAAGTTTTTACTTATTGTCTTTTTTTGTGGAGACTTAAACACACCTGAAGTTTCCCTTGATCAAAGATTTCTGCCTTATTAATTGGTTGATTCACTCATTATATAAATAAAGGTCAGTTATTGTCAGACGCTAGAGATATGGCAGTGAACAAGACAGTCAAGACAGGATGCTATTTCTGTGGAGTTTAAATTCCACTGTGGGGAGACAGACAATATGAATTTAACAAATGTGTAAGGACGTCTCAGAACCTGAGCTTTAGCTCCCCCCTTCTACCAATAAATCTACCATTGAAGATTAATTTCATAAAACAACATCATCCATCATTTTAAATTATTGCTGTTTATTTGATGGAGTTTCAGTAGTAATTTTGTAACACACGTGTGTGGAGTTAGAAAGAATGTAGAGGAATTTTTTCTGATAAGAATCTAATAAGTTGGACTTTCCTTTGCTCGCTCAAGGATGGTTAATGGATAATTCTGGAAAGATAATGCTGTTATTTTACTATTACGTAAGCAGCTCTTTTATGATGCTTTGTTCTTACAGATTTCCAGAGACCAAGGACCGTGTATAAAAGTCCATAAACAACAACAAAAAAATCTGTATTGATCTGCAATGCATTCATTTGGTCAGTGAACCAAAATTATATATTGCAAACCTTTCTAAACAATGTCCTGAAACTAATGACTGTACTTTTCAGTACTCAACCAAGTGAAAAAAACCCATTATCAGTTCTTATTTAGACTGAGTCTCTCTCTCCCTCTCTCTCTCCCTCTCTCTCTCTCTCTCTCTCTCTCTCTCTCTCTCTCTCTCCTCTCTCTCTCTCCCCCTCCCTCTGTCTCTCACCTTTGTTGCTCAACAGGCTCTCAAGAACCACAAGATGAAGACAGAAGGTCAGCATCCACAGGGCAGGGCCATCTCTGGCCTGAATCCCTTACTCCATTTGTTGGGACTCTGTCTAACCCCTTTCCAGGGATAATATACTTTATTTTTTGGTAAAAGAATGAATAAATGCATACCAAGAACTGAGATTTGGCTGCACAAGTGATTGAATAGATTGAGGTCAGAGGGCAAACCTTTTTAGAGTAAACCAAACAGCAATCCATTTAAGTGAAGAGCCTGCTGTATATTCCTGTATGTAAATGTCACACCAAGCCCATGCCTCTGATTTGGTCTTTGTGCTGATGCAACTTTCCAGCTACTAGAGTTGGGAGAGGGAGACTCAACCTATCTGAGAACTAATAATGGACATTTTTTTCATTTGGCTGAGTTCTGAAAATTACAGAATTATAGTTATTAGTAACAGGACACTATTTAGAAAGAATTGCATTTTAATAAAATTTTCAAATATACACCCCCCCCCCCACTATATCATAAAGTGTTTAAATTGTACATTTTGGTCTCTGTTCCCCCTCTTTGGAAAGAATAGCAAACTGTACTTTTGTAGAAAAAAAAAACCCAAAACAAAAACACTGGACTTGGAGGCTGAAGATTAGGTTATACAATTTAATAATTCTGTGGCTTCTGGCAAGTCACTTCATATCTCTGGGCTATAGTTTTTCTCATCTGTAAAACGATAGGGATCCTTACATGATCTCTAAGCTGCCTTTCAATCTTCTTGAGCCGAGCTGTGCTGGCCTCCCAGATTCTGTCTCCATCTGAAATCCACTTCCTCCTTGTCCTCTCTTATTAGGTATGACAGTTGTCCTCCAGTGAATTATAGAACTACCCATACTATGAGAGGGGAGAAAAAACATATTTTTACTAATTATTTGGCCTATTTCTGTGAATATATTGTGTTTATATAGTATTTTTGTTGAAAATTATTTTCATATGGAACAACTGTATGGGAATGCTGGAGAAAATGCAAAGTTCATTTAAAATCAATTCCAAGTACATTTTGTTTTTCTCACTGTGTCCACATATTTGTTGCATGGAAAATTCTTTCCATGACTGCATTCCAGAGACAGATATCAATGAACAATTCTGAAATGATTTTTTAAAATAAATTGGAGCTGATTCTCGAGTAAAGAAATGCTTCCATTTTTCATGACTGCACTCATGCCTAGATGCTATCATGGAGAATTCCCTTCTAATGATCTTTTCCTTGTGCCCTGCCCGCTATATTGTTTCTCAGGTCTGCTTGTCCTCGGCTCGTAACCACTTCTCCTACCTTTTTGCCTAAATTCAGACTGCTGACCTCTTGGTGAATCTACCAGTCTCTTCATTTAAAACAAATCTGTTGTGAAGCTGTACATATATTTTAAAGTTTTTTTATTTTTAATTCACTTTTTTTTTGATGTACAGTAAGTTCTAATAGATACATAGTCATATATAACCAACACTACAATCAGGAACAGTGCCTTTACACCAAAATTTTTCTTGAGCTGTCCCTTTGTTGTCATAGCCTTCCTGCAGCCCTAACCCTTGACAATACTGATTTGTTTCTCACCATAAAGTCTTGCATTTTCCAGAATGTCATACAATTGGAATAATATAGTATTAAACTCATAATGTGTTTGAGATTCATTTCTTTTGGTGCATGTACCAATATTTTGTCCCTTCTTATTGCTGAGTAGTATTCCACCACATGGATGTACCATGGTTTGTTTGTCTATTCACTTGCTAAAAGGGCATTTGGGTTGTTTCTAATTTTGGGAAATTATAAATAATGTGCTACAAAATTCATGTACAGGTTTTTGTGTGAATATAAGCTTTCATTTCTCTTGAGTAAATGCTGATACCTATGAGTGGAATTGCTGGGTTGTGTGGTAAGTAGTATATGTTTAATTTTATTAGAAACTGCCAAACTGTTTTACAGAGTTGGCTGTACCATTTTGCATGCCCATGAGCGATGTTATAAGAGTTGCAGAAACTCTTCTGATGATACTTACTATGAGCCAGGGTTGGGTTTTTTTAGGCATCCTAATAGGTGTACCTTTAGTGAGGTGTACCTTTTCTTTTACCATAAGGATGTCTTTTATATTATGAAACAAAATACTTATCATTCCAGCTTGATGTATTGGCACTTGTATTAAATCACCAGTATCTGGAGCAGTCCCAAGGACCCTGAGTAGTATTTGACTTACTTCTGGTCAGCCAAAATGATGTGTAAAACAGATGCATCCCACAACAAAGACAGGCTCCAACAGTGATAAACTACACATCTTGAGCTATAGAAAGCAAATGTATAGTTTTAGACTAGCTCTCTTGCCACTGTAGCCCACTACCAAGGGTTCAGAAATAACTGAAAACTCATCAGATCACACTACTACACAATTAGGGAATATTTAAGATATAAGAAAGACACATTTATTTATAGCACAAGTTAAAATATAGGACTGCCGGGCTTCCCTGGTGGCGCAGTGGTTGAGAGTCCGCCTGCTGATGCAGGGGACACGGGTTCGTGCCCTGGTCTGGGAAGATCCCGCATGCTGCGGAGCAGCTGGGCCCGTGAGCCATGGCCAATGAGCCTGTGCGTCTGGAGCCTGTCTCCGCAACGGGAGAGGCCACAGCAGTGAGAGGCCCACGTACCGCAAAAAACCAAAACAAACAAACAAAAATATATATATAGGACTGCCAAGGTTAGCATCAGACACATGACACCTTTAGTCCTATTTTTAGTAAGAATTACATCGAATCCTTTCTTGGAATTATCCTCTTGCCTGCTATCTGTTGACTACCAGGCTTACTCTCTCCATTACTAGACTAGCCTGGCACTCTTAGATTGCCCTATCTTGAGGCTGCTTAGAACCTGGTATAGCTAGGTTACATCTTAGGTTGAGGTTGGGTTCTCAAGTTGGCAAGAAAGGAAAAACTACCGATTAGTCAGAGTTTCTACCAAAACTCCTTTAGGATGATGCCAGCTGGAGGCCACCAAACCATCTTGCAGCTGAGCTTGGCTCAGCCAGTTTTTCCTCCAGCTTTGGAACACATTGCTTTATCTTCCCTTGAGCACCAGATGAAAGAATTTGCTTCTGTTTAGGGGCCATGTTATAAGAAAACTATCTTTGGTGTCTGCGTAGCAGAATTCTATTTAGTGCATCTGATTCTCACACTATGCAAAGCTCAGAGGAGCTGAGATAAACTGAGAGAACAGATTCACGTCTCCTACTTTTACTCATCTTGGTATACACTCAGCATTTTGAGAGAGATGGCAGGTGGGATTTCTGGCTCCGTCTTAGTTGTTATTTTTCTGTCTTTCCTGCTACCTTTTGCCCACCTTCCCAAGGTATACAGTTGAATTTCCACAAGAAAAATTATAAATGTTGGTAATGCTACTTTTCTGTACTGACAGTGTGGTAGTTGGCTACTGTACTTTTTCCATTTCTTCACAATGAAATGGGGAAAAGTTGATGGCTTTCACATACCTCTCAATATCTAGTGGCAAATTTGGCCAGCCCTATTCCTGACCCGGCGGTGCCCCCTGCAAGTGCCACAGTTGAAGAGCCCACCCACAGAGCAGCCATACCCAGCACTGGTCTTGCACTAGTGAGAGACATTCTCTGCTGCTGCTTCTAGCCTAAAGCTATAGAGTTCCCCTCCCGAGGTCTATAAATGTTCAGGCAGATTATAGAGTTGGGCTCATTAACATCTGGTTTTAGAGCAGTGGTGGTAACAGAATATGATATGTTATTACTTCCATTTTCATTTTCTGAAATGACTGTGGCAATTTCTCATTGGAGATGCATTGGATCTTTTGGACATGTTTTTAATGCAATTAACTTCACAGAAGTAAAAATGCCAACAAAATTTCCAAAATATGGCAATGCAAATTTCCAAGTCTGGTTTAATAATACAGAATAACTGCTGTTTATGTGTAATAAACAACAGTATGTAAAAGGGGGTGAGACTCATAAATGCATTAAATAAGCTATTTTTAAAATAGGTAAAAGATGTTAAAAAAATAATAAAAAAATAAAATAGGTAAATAAAAATTTAAAAATTGTTTGCACAGAACCTTACATAGTAGGCATTCATTAAATATTATTCCCTTTTGTTTTCTTTCATTTTTAACCCTCCATATTTAGAAGATGGGTTTTGTTAAAGGCCTGTTCATGGCAAAAAGGGGAAAAAAGTGCTTAGGTAAGAAGAGTTAGTCCTTGTATCACCCATTTCCTTATTTATTTTGGGAAGGTAGTGAGGCACAACAGAAATATTATGAATCAGACAAACCTATATTGAAATCCTAGCTAGCTGTGTGACCTTAGGCAAACTATTTAATTTTCTGAGCATCAGTTTCTCATTCTTAGAATAAGAGAATATTCTGAATATTCAAGGCAGTGGATAATATTATCTTGCAAAACCATCATAACGGTTTAGGATGAGGTCATTGAATTTGTTTAGCTTTGATTCCAAGCAACCTTCTAACTGTGTAATTTCATAGGTAGGTCTCTCTAGAGGGAGATCTTGTGGCGAGCACATGGGCTCTGGAACTTCTCTGTCATTTCTCAGTGTGAACCAGTGATTCTCATTTACCTAACCATGTTGCTTTACCATAGAAAAAGAATACGCCATTTTTGCAGACGTAGGCATCCTGGCCGCCAGTGCAGTGAGTCTCATCCTGAATTATTATACCTCATCTCATGAGTGTGATTGAGTTTTACTCCTCCCAAAGATGAACCTGCTTTTTATGGGCAGGTGAAATGAAATTTTGAGCCTGTAATGTCAGACACTAGAAGCTGAATGTTATACATTTCACATGGTGAGGGATGTTACCCAGGGAGACCTGGAGAGAATTGGCAAACCTCTTTCCAGACTACTCTGCTTCTGTGTACCCATTAAAATTTAAATTTAATCATTATTAAAGTAATGACTGGACATAATTTAAAAATAAAAATAGTACTTATAATGAAAAACTCCCAATTCCTGCTACTCAGAGGCAACCACTTTCAACTCTAAGCTGTTTCTTCTGGTATTCCTGCTGTAACTGGGGCTGGCTGCTCCAAAGCTGGCAGCACAAATGTCTTCCTAGGACTTTCTTTCCTCAAACTCCGTTAGAGGCTGTGTACCTCTCTCCTGCCTGGTGCTTTCTGCTTCCTTCAGTGCACATCATTTTCCTGTTGTACTCCTCTATTTTGAAGAAGCACATCCTTCAGTAGTTTCCTGAGAAAGGGTTCATGGCAGGTATCTTTATTTTTTATTTATTTTTTGCTTAGTTTCACTGAGGTATAACTGACATATAATATATTAGTTTCAGGTATACAGCGTAATGATTTATATATATTGTGAAATGATCACCACAATAAATCTAGTTAATATCCATTATCATACATAGTTACAAAATTGTTTTATAATTTTTTAATTTATATTTTGAATCCTTGTCATTCATAAATTTTACATCATGTGCTTCAATGTGGGATTTATCAGTGGGTCCCTTAAATTTAGAAATATATGCCTTTCAATTCTGGAAAATATTCTCATTTTATCCTATGGCAATTTCCTGTCATCTGTTTTCTCTACTCTTTATTTCTGGAACTATTATTATTTAGATGCTGGAGTTCCTGGATTGATTCAATAAATAAAAAAATTTCCTCAATTCTAATGTTTATGTATTTTATTTTATTTATTTATTTTTTTTGCGGTATGCGGGCCTCTCACTGTTATGGCCTCTCCCATTGTGGAGCACAGGCTCCGGACGCGCAGGCTCAGTGGCCATGGCTCAGGGGCCCAGCCGCTCTGCGGCATGTGGGATCTTCCTGGACCGGATATGTATTTTATTTTTACTTTCTATTTTATTTTTTAATACTTGCACTTGAAAAGGCTCAGAATATGCCACTCCAAAATATGCCCATTTGGCATATTGACTTTTTTGAGTTGAAGGCACTTGAAAAACAACAGGTGCAAGAAAGGCTCTCTACCTCCCTTTTCTTCTTAAAAACAGGGGATAACACTCCCATGTGAATGATATGCTCCCTGAATCTGGAGAAAAAGAACATTCTTATAACCAGAGACTGAGAGTAGAGGCCGAGAAGAATCTATACAAATAAACCTTGTTAAGATAACCCTTAATCTTCCTTTAGCCTCTTTATATATTTTAGTTACTTTTTTTCATAATAACTATCTTTGTTCAACCTAGTATGTAAGCACTTAGACCTAACCACTCTTGGGTCTTTGTTTTCCTGTGAAGGCTTCCATGTACATGTAAAAATAAAATTTGTATGCTTTTCTCCTATTAACCTGTCTATGCCAACTTAGTTCTCAGGCCCAGCACTAAGAGAAGGGAGGAAAAACTTTGCTTCCCCTACATGTTGAAAGGTTTACTTCTGCACTGTTTTTTTTTTTTTCTTCATCACTGCATTGTATTTTTAATTTTCTTTGTTTTTTTTTTTTGCAGTAAAACATCCTTTGCTTGTTTTATGAATGTTGTTACCTTCTTTTAGATGTTGCAGCACCTGTTCTTACCTAACAAAATTAATTTAAATGTTTTAGAGTTTCCTTTTGTTTCCTTCCTTATTTTTGCTTCTTCTGTATTTCCTTTTCCTGTTTGTTCAATCTCTGCCTTTTATGTTACACCTTCCCTTCATTGCCTGGCAGTTTCTGGTAGTTCATTTTTAAAGAATACATTGTTGGCAGCTCTGTTTCTAGACACGGTTGGCCAATTTGTAGACCTTGCCACAGGGTGATAGGATATGGGGCCTAGCTGTCTCACCAGGATACTCTCAAAATCATTTCTGAAGTCTTTTCTTTTGAGTGCGTTGGTTTCTTCAGAAAGAAAGTCTCCAGTTTCCTACCTAATGATGTAAAATTGGCTGAACACATTTTGGGAGTCCAGCAGGGGAAAGGTGGTGGTAAAGGGAGTGGAGGGGGTGGGCAACAGATTTTATCAGGCCCTAAAAGTTAAGAGCTGTTTGGAGAATTAGCCAGAATTATTCATTCTAGCATCCCTGAATGAATCATCTGGCACAGCTAGATGTCTTACATATTGTGACACAGAAATGTGTGGGAAGTTTGGCTGGGATATTTGTCACACTATTATTTGTTAGGGTTGATTTGAGTATTTGCTTGACGTTTCATGTATATCCCTTTGAAAACTGAAAGAGGATGGATGGCCTTCACCAGCAGATCAAAGACTGCTCTTTGATCACAGTGACTACATTGCTGAGCCTCTAAGCTATAAGATAGAAGATAAAGTAGTCAACATATGTATAAAGTGCTTAAAATAGTTACTCATACAGAAACTATTATTATATTCATAGTTATCAATGATTTAAGCCAATTTGTTAATCAAACAAATGTTTTTTGAGCCTACAGTTTTGCTGAAGTGGTCCTTACTTTGAGTAATACCCTACCCTCAAGAAGCATACATTTTAGGAGAGACACATGAAAAATTGATAAGTTAAATAATTAGATTCACAATAGCATAAGAACTAATAAAATACATAGGAATAAATTTAACCAAGCAGGGGAAAGATTTGTATGAAAACTACAAGTCACTGATGAAAGAAATTAAAGACACAAGTAAATGGAAAAATGTCCTGTATTCATGGATCAGAGGAATTAATATTGTTAAAATGTCCATACTACCCAAAGCCAGTAATAGATTCAGTGCAATCCCTATCAAAATTCCAATGACATTTTTAACAGAAATAGGAAAAAAATTCATATGAAACCACAGAAGACCCCAAATAGCCAAAACCATCTTGAAAAAGAAAAACAAAGCTGGAGGCATCACACTTTTGATTTCAAACTTTATTACAAAGCTATAGTAATCAAAACGGTATGATGCTGGCATGAAAATAGACACATAGAGCAATGGAACAGAATCAAGAGCCCAGAAATAAACATACACATATACAGTTAACTAATATTTGACAATGGAGCTAAGAAGACTCAGTGGGGGAAAGGATAGTCTCTTTAGTAAATGGTGCTGAGAAAACTGGATAACCACATGCAGAAAATGAAATTGGACCCATATATTGCATCATTCACAAAAATTAACTTGAAATGGATAAATGACTTAAATGTAAGGCCAGAAACTATAAAACTATAGAAGAAAACATAGCTAAAAATCTCCTCGATTTTGGTCTTGGCAACAGTTTTTTGGGTGTGACACCGAAAGCATAAGTAACAAAAGCAAAAATAAGTGGGATTACAGCAAACTAAAAAAAACTTCAGTACAGCAAAAGAAACAATCAGCAAAATAAAAAGGCAACCTACAGAATGGAAGAAAATATTTGCAAACCATTTAACTGATGAGGGGTTAATGTCCAAAATATATAAGAAGCTCATACAACTCAATGGCAAAAAACCAATCCAATTTAAGAATGGGCAGAGGAACCGAATAGACATTTTTCCAAAGGAGTTACACCAACGACCAACAGATACATGAAAAGATGCTCAATTTCACTAATCATCAAGAATATGCAAATTAAAGCCACAATGAGACATCATCTCACACCTGTTAGTATGGCTATTATCATAAAGATAAGAGATATCAAGTGTTAGTGAGGCTGTGGAGAAAAGGAAACCCTTGTGCATGGTTGGTGGCGATGCTGGAAAACAGTATGGAGGTTCCCCAAAAAGTTAAAAATAGAACTACTGTATGATCCAGCAATCCCACTTCTGGGTGTATATCTGAAGGAAATGAAATCACTATCTCAAAGAGATATCTGCACCCCCAGTTCATTGTAGCATTATTCTCAATAGCCATGACGACATGGGAACAACCTAAATGTCTATCAACAGATGAACAGATAAAGAAAATGTGATATGTATACACACACACACACACACACACACACACACACACACACAATGGAATATTATTCAGTCAATAAAAAAGAAGGAATTCCTGCCATATTCAGTAATAGGGATGGACCTTGAGGGCATTATGCTAAGTGACATAATTCAGACAGAGAAAAACAAATACTGTATGTTCTCACATGTGGGATCTAAAAAATCTAAACTCAGAGAAACCGGGAGTAGAATGGTGGTTGCCAGAGGCTTGGAGATGGGAGAAATGGGATGTTTGTCAAAGGGTACAAACTTCCTGCTATAAGATAAATAAGTTCTGGGGATTTAATGTACAGCATGATGAGGGGATTCATCAAGATGGTGGAGTAGGAGGGCATGGAACTCACCTTCCCCAACAAACACTTAAAAAATACATCCATGTATGGAACAATTCTCACTGAAGACTAAGTGGAAACTGACAAAGACTTTTGTACAGCCAAGGCTGTGAGAAAGATCCACGTGAAAGCAATCAGATCAGGACCTGTGCCCTTGCGAGGGGACTCAGAGGAAAAGGGAGAATATACAGGCACAGACCCGCCCTGGGGAATGAGTGGTGAAAGCCAAAGATTAGTTCCTTGAGTCTTGGGGTCCTATACAGGGAAGATGAGCCCCCTTGGCTGGTTGGAGGACTGCAGGGACTGAGAGGATGGCTGCGGGAATCCTGGACTCCACTGGTGAGGATCACACTTGCAGCGGCTTGACCGCTGGTAGGGCAGAGGGGGTGAATAGAAGTTTCTCAGGCTCGCCTGAGTGAGTGCCCCAGCCCAAGCTGAGTGAGCACTCTAGCACCACTCACTCCATGTCACAGCATGGCACTGGATCTAGGGTTGCCAAGACTGGGAAGAAAACTCTGGGATGCAGAGGCAACCTGATTTCAGGACAGAGCCTGCTTGGGGTGGTGATGGTCGTTGTTGGCACTTACTCAAGCAGTTTCTCAGAAGCCGCCCAGAGCTCAGATGACAGCTGCTCCACCACAGCTCACGACCTGATATACACCGAGAGTCCATATATACCCACTTGCCCTTTCTTGCAGCTCCACAACAAGCAGTAGAGCACGGATGGCAGAGGCTAGGGTCAGTGATTAGCTGCGAGGGACAAAGGGGACTTGCACCTGAGGCTGCATCTGAGCAGAGCAAGGGCAACAAGTGCTGGCACCTGCACAGGCAGCACATTGGAGACAGCTTGAACAGGAGCCGAGAACCCACATGGACCCCCTTTGCTTCAGCACTTGCGCGCTGTGGAGCAAGAGTCCTGGTGCTGGTAAAAGGGAAAGCACTTCCACGGCAGGGGACACGGGTTCGAGCCCTGGGGAAGATACCCCATGCCACGGAGCCACTAAGCCTGTGTGCCACAACCACTGGACCTGTGCTTTAGAGCTCGAGAGCCACAACTGCTGAGTCCACATGCCACAACTACTAAAGCCCGCGCACCTAGAGCCCACGCTCCGCAACAAGAGAAGCCACCTCAATGAGAAGCCTGCGCACCACAATGAAGAGTAGCCCCTGCTCGCCGCAATTAGAGAAAGCCCACGCGCAGCAACGAAGATCCAATGCAGCCAAAAATAAATAAATAAATTTATAAATACATTAATTGCTTACCACTAGTCAGTATGTACCATGGCTTTCCTGTTCCTAATTCTTTATAAAATAAATAACTAAATAAAAATAAATAAAATAAACCTGATATGAATGAGAGTCCTCTGACTCAGGAGGTAAAAGACATTGCTCCCTGACTAGAAACTTTGCCTTGTGGAGGTGATGGGGTTTTTTACTCGTGCCTAAGATGATTGCCTGGAGGTATTGATACAGGTGTGTATTCTTAATGAACTAGCCCTGATTACCTTGTTGGGGTGAGAGGGCAAAGGAAAAATGAGGGTGTGTAAAGCAGGAAAATTCTCCACCCCTGAAGAACATACCCCGTGCCTGGGTTAAAGGAATTTTATACAATTGAACACATTTTGGGTTTTCCTTACTGAGAAATTTAACCCTCTTTTATATGAGACAAAGTAGCATGGAGTTAGCACTGAAATGCTTTTAAATATACATACATATATATATATATATATATATGTATGTATGTATGTGTATACATATATATGTGTGTGTGTGTGTGTGTGTGTGTGTGTGTGTATGTATATATATATATATATATAGAGAGAGAGAGAGAGAGAGAGGGAGAGAGAGAGTTAAAAAGGAAAGTTTGCCCGGAGGAACAAACATTGGTGGTGGTGCTAAAGTCCATGGCCTATATGAGGCCTTGGGCTGAATGTATTCTACCTGGAAATTGCTCAGACATCTAGATTAGCTTGTTTGTGACCTCTGCTGGGGAGGTAAAATGTTTTGATCAGCTACCAGGAAGATTAAACACCAACACGCTCAGAAGGGAAGTGAGGGCTTAGGTATTTCAACCTGTATACTCCTGAATTCCTCTTTCAGATTCAGCTTTGACTGAGCCTCAAACAGCCTCCTCACTTTACTTCCTTCAGGGTCATACAGTCACCTCATCCACCTCCTCCTCATTGGGTATGTTTCCCAGGTGGTGAGTGAGAGCATGGACATTCATAGGCCCCTCTGCACTAGGCAAGCTGCCTTCAGCCCATGGGGGAAAACTGCTAGGAGCCTCTAACCGCATTGGCTTCAGTCTTGGAACTGCTGGGACAGATTGCTTGGCATGCATGACTTTTAGGCTATAGTTCTTGACAATCATCTCTAATGGAAAGCTTTTCAGTGTTCCCTAAGTAAACGCTCAAATCCAAGCTGGTTATCTTTGAGACTGTCCATTCTCCTTAGTGGCTTCTCCAGGGAATTCTTACAGCCAAGTTGTGGATAGTTACTACTGTATTTTCTTGCTTCTCTCCGGAAACCAAACTAGGAGATGGAATTGCTTCCTAAATCCTAAAGTTCTTGCTTTCTCTCTTATGCCTCAACCCAGGGGATTTGTTTATGTACTCCCCCTTTTCTGCCTCTGATCTATAAAGCACAGCTTTCTGTGTATGCCTCAATACCCTATTCCCTTGTTGGGGGAAGATCCAACTGCAAAATTAAACGACTTTCTCACCAAAGATAGTCGACATTAAAGAACTCCCAGACCAAGCCTATGCACTCCAAGCTGCACTATTACAATTGGAAGACAAGCCTCAATGAGAAGTTCCTGAAGAAGTTCTACAGAAGGTAAGAGTGAATGTTCGTGCTGATGGAAGGCCGAGAACCAAGGTGTCTGAACCAGTAGTAGCCAAACTCTGTCCAGGTGCTAAGGCTCCAAATTTAAAGCAATATCCTTTAGAAAGGCATGCTAAGGACAATACAAAGCCTCTGATAACCACCTTTCTTAAATACCAATTAATCCGACTTTGTCAGTACCCATATAACACTCCATTCCTGCCAATACAAAAACCCGGGACTGGAGATTATAATTTTGTACAGGATTTGAGAGCCATTAACCAAATTGTAGAGGATATACATCCATTGCTGCCAAATCCTTATACTTTGCTTACAACTTTATCTGGAGACTTTTGCTAGTTGGACTAATATAAAACAACAATATTTCTAGATGTTGTTCTCCCACGAGGATTTAAGAATGCCCCCACCATCTTCAGGGAAGCCTTAGCCAAGAACCTAAGGTGTCTCCAATTAAATGAGAAGCCTTGCTCCAATAAGTAGAACATATACTAGTTGCTATAGGAAAACTAAGGAAGCTTCAGACCAAAATACAATCTTCACTTTAAACTTTCTGGCAGACCAGGGCAATAAAGTCTCCAAGCATATATTTCTCAATAAACTGTAAAATATCTAGTATTTGAATTATCAAAAGGACAAAGAAACTTATTGCTGGATCAAAGGGAAGCGTTAGCTAGGGTGACTCTACCCAACTACCAGAAGGCAATTGTGAGGATTCTTAGGAGTGGCTGAGTTTTGTTGTATTTGGATTCCTTACTTTAGACTCATGGCCAAACCCCTATATGAGGCTCTTAAAGGAAATGACAGTGAGCCATTAAGCTGGACTGTGGAGTACCATAATGCATTCTGTACCATACAAATAATTGAAGAAGTCTGTTCTAGCAGACCCACCCTGACTGATCAGCCTTTAGAAAATACAAATATGGAAATGTTTATGGACGGGTGCAGCTTCATTGGTCAGTGACTTCAAAAGGCTGGGTATGTAATAGTAACTCATCAGGAAGCCCGGAAGCAGAAGCCCTTTCTCCAGGTACGTCTGCCTAGAAGGCAGAGCTCATAGCCCTTGTGAGAGCCCTGCACATTAGGGCTAAGAAAAAGGCAAGCATTTATACTGATTCTCTAAGAATGGCTTCTCTGTCGTACATGCACATGGGGCCATATGGAAAGAGGTCTACTAACACCAGGAAGAAAAGAAATTAAACATGCAGAGGAGAAAGTGGCTTTATTAGATGCTGTTATAATGCCAGAAAAGGAAGCCATAGTACATTGCCTGGAGCACCAAAAGACTGATAGTTATATAGCTAAGGGAAAAAATTTGGCTGTTCAGGCAGCCAGAACCAAAAACCCGGATCCGAAGGCCCTAGCACTCATTCTGAGGTGGACCTATCCCTGTTAATGCCTCAGTATTTGCAAACAGATCTAGAGAGATCAGACAGGTGGGGATTTCAGGCTGACTCTTGAGAGTTAGTTGGTGATCAACACCAAACAACAAAAGAAGGCTGCATTTACAATGAACAGGGACTAATGCTTATACCTGAGCATTGCCTAATCTGTGCCAGAAACAATCCTAGAACTGGACAACCCCCAAAATAAAAAGGTTGTAAACCCGAGGGACAGAAGCAGGAGATGGTTGACAGATAGACTTTACTGTTAAGCCAAGAGCCATGGGAAATTATAGCTATTTCCTGGTATTTGTGGACACCTTCACAGGATGCGTTGAAGCTTTTCCATGCCAGGCAGAGAAGGCCTCCCAAGGTAACAAAAGCTTTACTAAAAGAAATTGTCTCTCATTTTGGGTTGTCTCTTTCAATTCAAAGTGACAACAGAGAAGCTTTCATAACCAAGGCAACTCAAGGGGTGTCTGGGGCCTTGGAATGCAATGGAAGTTACGTGCTTCATGGAGACCCCAGTCTATGGGGAAGGCTGAAAAGATGAGTCATACCTTAAAAAAGAAACCAACTAAACTTGGGATAAGGTCTTATCAGTTGCCCTGCTTAGGGTAAGAATAGCCCCTAGAAGCAAGCTCCAGTTGAGCCCTTATGAAATGTTATATGGAAGACTCCTCTTTAAGACTAAGTACTATTGCAGTCTTGAAACTGATCATATTGTATTGTAAAAGAATTAGATACTATAAAGTATGGGTGGTCTCCAGGTATTACTTTATCTGCTATGCATAAATATGCTTCTAGTAGATTAATGTTTCCCACAGACATTCCCCTGCACTGCATAAGCCCAGAGGATTGGGCCCTCCTCAAAACTTGGAAAGAATCAACTCCCTGAGGATCGACTGCAAGCTAAGTGGATGGACAATTCCCAAACAGGCGCACTCTCCATGGACAGAAGGAAGTAGGAGGTCCCACCATCTTAATAACACCAGAGCGAAACTGATTACCAATTTCTCAGCCCCTGATTACAGTTGTAAACCCTTCACTGACCCTAAATTACTTTTCAAAAATAAACAGGACAGCCAAGACTCCACCTACCCAGGATGAGAAGACATGGACATCTTTAAAGTAGATGGCTTTCACCCAAGAGTCTGGACCAGGCCTATGTAACTCAAATTCAACCACTAACAATGTTTAAAAATAACACATTTTCATGGATTCTCAAAGAAATAAGGTCTTTTTCTGAAGAGCTATAAAAATTAGAAGTCATATCTTAGGATTAATCCTTTTACTACTTATTGTCAGCTATAGTGGTCAGCACCCTATTTCCCTCAAAATTGAAGAATGTACAAAGATAAAGGGGGGAATTGAAACAGAATGTAAAACATTGACTGGCTTCAACTGGTTTTGCTCCCTCCAAAAGGTTGATTGATCAAACAAATGAGTTATTTTACAGAGACAGCACAGCACATGTTCAAGACCAGAACCCATGTCTCCAGGATGACCCTGGAACCGAGAATCTTCAGTCCGCAGCACTCAAAGATCAGAGATGTTGCCACCAGAGCACTTTACGAAGTGAGAAGTCCGTCATTAAGGAAAATTTGACTTCCAGAAGCATGAGTAGCTTATATGAACTGATTTGAGACTAGCCAATCAGCTTCCAAGTTTGAGATTCCCCTAACTCCTTAAATTTTGCCCAGGACCTTGGATCGAGGAGACCAGTTTGAGAGCCTTGCCTCCTGACCTCACAATAAAGCTCTTTCTTTCCTCAAAAGCCAGTGCCATATTATTGGCTTCTGTGCGTGCCGGGCAGTGAGCCCTTGGTGGTGAACAGTATTTACTAACCTTACTGTGGTTATCATTTCACAATATATACGTGTGTCACCTTAAACTTGCATATGTTATGTGCTAATAATATCTCAATAAAGCTGGGGAAAATCTAAATAAATAATTAGAAAAAAATCTCACAGGATGAAACAGAGAATGCAAGAATGAATATCTCTGTTATTAAAGAGAATAACAGAGACCCAAAGAAATCACCTTGCTCAAGGGTAGAACAGATCCTTTCGGCACTTAAAGAGAGTCCAGGACCGCTTCTTTCCAGGTGTCAGGGGCTTTAACCAATATACTTCTGCTTTTGTTTTTATTCTACTTCAGAGAGCTGCTCTGAGGTCCTTTAATATGTGTAACTCAAATATTTCCCCTGAGAGGTGGGCTCACTCAGATGTTTGTTTCCTCCTTGATAGATTTACATTTTTAAAGATGTGCTAACATTTAAGAACAGGTTTTATTTTCATAGAAACAGGAAGCATATACCACCCAGGATACTTTTGATAAGAATTTTAGCTGTTTTCTGTTGCCCTTAAAAAAACAAGGTGCCCAGAGGACTTTAGCAATAAGAAGCTGAAATGATTAGCATTATCCCACAAGAGGATTAAAAAGGGTAAAGGAAAGCATTAGCACATAATGTAAAATGACGGAAAGCTAGGTTAGACCTTTCAGCAGGCTGGACTGTTGTCCTTTAAGGACAACTCTGAGACCTACTAATGTGTTTCCACAATGGCTGCCAATCATCATTGTGTTTCTGTTTCTTACTGAGATCAAGCATAGCTTGTGTTCTCAGTAAAGATGCCAGATTCAAAAAGAAGCTGTTTTTTTTTTTTTAATCTTATTGAAATAAAGATCTTGCATAGATATCAGCATCATTACCAATATATTGCTATGCTTATTTGTAATGTGTACAGAGGTCATGCAAAAAGGGAGATTCACTTGACTGCCTTCAATTACAGTAGTAATGATTTAAGTAAATATTATTCAACAGAAATTTACTGACAGCGTTTTTGGGGTAAGACGCTGTGTAGGCCCTGGGACACAACGTGATCCAGCACGTCAAGGATTCTGATATGTTTACAATCCAGTGAGGGAGACAGGCAGAGATCAACTAATCACGCACACAAATGTAAATAAATTGCAACAATAAGTGCTATCAAGGAGATAAGCACAGTGCTATTAGAATAGATATTTTTAAGGAAGAGACCAAAAAAAAAAGGGAGGGGGTGAGTGGGTACTAACTGGGAGAGGATAGGAAGTGTATGCAAGGCCCTGGCCCTGGGGTGGGAGGGAGCATGGTGACGAGGCACTGAAGAAAGACTGGTAGAATTGGGAGGGTGGTATGAAAGTAGGCATCAGACCATAATAGGTTTTGACCATAGTAGGTTTTGTGAACCATTAAGGAGTTTGATCTTTGTCCTAAACACAAAGGCATTCAAGGGCTTTAAAAGGAGTGTGTGTGACATGTTTTCATGTGTGTTTTGAAAAGATCATTGTGGATGCAATCTGGAGAATGATTTGGAAAGGTAAGAGTGGATGATAGAGTACTTATCACTGATCAGACCTTACTGAGAACTGTTTTATGAAAGCAGCATTTAATTTATAAGAGAATAAAGCTATAAAGGCTGTCAAGAAATTTAATCCAACATTCTCCTTTCAGACCAGTGGATGTTACAAACTTTCAGGACAAATGACTTCCTAAGTCTCCCAGAAGAGAAAAACCTGCCATATCTCTGGGGAACAGATACTGACATTTGACTTTATTATAGAGGAACCCATTTCACTGTTTTAAAATGCTCTGCCTCTTACTGGATAACTTTCACAACAACATTGAGAAGCAAGTTGGTATCATAATTTCGATTTTACAGACATGGAGTTGAAGAACTCAGATGCAGACAGTACTGACATATCCTAGGTTATGAAAAAAATTTAGTACCTGTGCTAATTGGTGACTTTCCTCCAAACCTTCCAGTTCTCTGAGTTGTCCAGATGACTTTGCATTCACCAGAAATGTCCTGGAGCACATAAAGTTGGACAGAAGTCAAGTATAATGTTTTAGACTTACTGGGCGTTTCCCTGAATTTATTCTAAGTATGAAGCTACACCTTTGACCTCAATTTTTACTTTTTATGTACACATATGTATTTTGCCACTTAATTTCACCAATCCCAATATGCTGCTTATTAACTTTTAAAGACAGGTTTATATACAATAGTTTTATGAATTTATGTGTTCTAAGTTTTCAGCCCTATTCCATATGGACTCACAAAAGCTGTGTGTTCGATGCAGTGCAGGTGGTAGGGTTTTCAGAGGGTTGATGCATGTTAATCTCATGGAAAGTCATGTACATAGACTTCGGCATTCTATGCAAACTTTCTCCATTTTTTTCCCTTGGGTAATAATACATAAAGTCTATAAATTGTTTTTAAAATTAAATTAAATAGAAACAGTAATATTCTTCCCTATAGGTTGTTTTTAATTAACGTCTCTTATTTGACCTAATTTGTGATATTGACTCCCCATTTTTTAGAGTTTCTAAGTCGCTTTATATGTGTATTAGGTTCTAAAATAATTCCTGGAGAATGTCAATGGGAGCATGTTCCTAATTTCTCTTCCCTCCCAATGCAGGCGTATTTCTGGCCTAGAATCTGAACTCAGGATTTTTTATTAGCTCTTTTTAAATTGCATTAGAAAAAGTAGTTTGAATAGTTTGATTATTCACCATGGTAGGGCATTATCAGAGAATAAAATAATTCATATCATAAAAAGACATTATAATAGATACTGAAATGCATCTTTGAAATGCTGGCAAAACATATAATGCTACATGTGGGTCATTTAACTGTAATTACCTGGATAATTTAGGCAAAAGCCATTTATTTATTTTTAACTAAAACACTTGAGTAACAGAGAGAAGCTTTGGCTTTATCTAAATTATATATATTTTTACCTAAACCTCTATACCACATCAGGCTAGTACACTTTCCTGAAAAGATTTCTAATTTTACCATTGTTTAGTCTAATTTTACCATTATATAATTTTTGCATCTTGTGATTGACTAAATAGCAGTCTGGAAGAGTAAATTTAGTGGGTAAAATTGGTAGACAAAAGTGGAAGGAGGAACAATATAGTAACATAGTCTCAAAGTATCTCTCCCCAAATAGTAACTTTACTGTGTAGAAATCTAGCCCACTGGCCTTAACCAAGGGCTCACGATTCATATCTGGACATACGATTCAATGTTCTGCTCTCCATTTCTGGAGAGAAACTTAATGCTCTTTCATCATGTGTACTCATGGTGGAATAAAAGCCTGCTAATAATGTAAGCCCCATAATGTTTACAAGGCAGGGGCACTGTTCAACATAGTTATAATTATACCTTGAGGGCTTAGTAAATGTTCAATTCTAAGTAATTACTAATTTGTTTGACACTTATTGACATCTACAAGCAAGTTTAGTGTAGAACACACACACACACAGAAACAAACATGTTAAGACAGAATTCTGTATAGAATTCTGTTACATTATCAGGGCTACACTGAATTCCAGCATTTTGTCTTAAGCACTAATGTTGGGTCTTACTGATCCAGACATCTTTAACACTGGACTGAATAAAATCAACAAAAATTAGTTAAACATAGTAGAAGTTAATCCAAAGAATAAAATAAATACCCATGGGTCCATATTGATATAAATAAATAATCGAATAAATATATAAATGATAGAAAAGAGACACACTTCTTTACAGAGGAGTCCCATTTTAATAAGTGCTGAAGAAAGGTAGGAAATAGAAAAATTAGCATTTTAACTCTGCAGTAATAATTGCTACAGGGAAGATCTGCCAGTGGATGCTAATATTAGTGGGTGAAATTTAAGGAGGATTAGGGTATGTGTGTAGTCTCAAAGTATCTCTTCTAAAACAGTAACTTTGCAGTAGAGAAACCTGGCAGACACCACCTTGACCATGAACTCAAGGTTAACATCACCAGCAATAAGATATATTGACATCATATGCCCTCTGATAGGCTGCCCTGAGAAGGGTTCATCACCTTCGTGCTGTTGTTCCCAATAACGCAAACCTCACTTTAATCATGAACAAGCATGAGACAAGCCAAAACTGAGGTATATTATACAAAATACCTAACTAGTTCTTTACAAAAGTCTCAAAGTCATGAACAACAAAGAAAGGAACCGTAGTAGATTAGAGGAGACTACAGAGGCATAGCAATTAAGGCACCATGGGATCCTGGATTGACTGAATCCTGGCACAGAAAAAAGACTTTCATGAGAAAATGGGGGAGATCTGAATAAAGTCTGTAGTTCAGTTAACACTGTTGTGCCAGTGTTAATTTTCTGGTTTTGATAATTATACTATGGTCATGCAACATTGGGGAAGCTGAGTGAAGTGTATACAGGAACACTCTGTGCTATTTTTGCAACTCTTCTGTAAGCTTAAAATTATTTCAAACTGAAAGTTTTTTTTTTTTTTTAAACAATGAAAATGGAAGCAGACACTATGAAATGAGCACAGTAGTCATTGTTGAACAAATAAAATATGCGACACCTAATGGCACCATTCCTTTTGCTAGAATATCTTATATATGTACATATCAAAGCAGTTCTCAAATCTCTTATTATGTCATATGGTTTATTTGTGGTAGAACAATGATGAGAGGGACTGTTACCTTTCTCTTTATGGCGAGTAATTTTGCTATATTATGTTGTTCCATGATTACATATCTGTTCTATGTATGTTTCTGAATATACACATACACATAGCATATTCAATAGCAGTTTAATTCATACAATATTCATAAAATTAACATAATTTAGCATAGTATAACTCGTATATGATACTGATATGATATAATTCAGGAAAAAGATATTCAGCAACATTTTCTAGGATTCATGTCTTGTCAAATCTCAAAAATTCATCTTCAGTGACGGAAAATGTTTGGTAGTCTATTGCTTTTTGTTTGCATTTTTAACCTTTTAAGACTCTGACTAAGAAAATTTGATTTTGAAAACAAAGAAGTCTTAATAGAGCCTTTTGTTTTGCAGTGTGATTAATGAAAACAAAATGTGTTTGGGGTACCTAATTTTTCTTTAATATTTTCTTTTATTCATAGTTTTCATTATGACTAGATCAGACATAATTTATCATGGATATTTTTATACACAATTTTGGAGGTTTTTCTTCTGCTGAAATACCGAAGAAGTAAAGTTAACATTTTGCTTGTAATTCCTCCTCTCAGAATGTGAAGACTCCAAAACTAAGCCTTTTCTTAAAATACTTAAGGCCTAAATGTAATTAAATCACTAATAATTGTCATTCTTAAAAGTTATTTTATTTAGTGTTATAAATACTAGTACATTAAGCAGTTCTACAAAGATTTGAATTATGGTATAATCTCTATTATTCTGTTTTGCACTGTTACTAAATTTAAAAAATTGTTGAGTTAAGCAGTATTATATTTGTAATAGTTATGTATGGCTGCATCAGAAGTTGCCCCAAAACATAGTGTTTGAAAACAACAATAAACATTTATTATCCTCGTTTTCTGTGGATTAGAAACTTGACAGCTCTGGCTTAGGGTCTCTTTTGAGATGGCAGTCTAGATGTTAGTTGGGGCTGTAGTCATCTGAAACCTTGATGGGGCTGGAAGATCTGTTTCCAAGATGGCTCACACATATGTCTGGCAATCTGTTCTGGTTGTTAGCTAGAGGCCTCATTTCCTACGTACGTGTGCTTCTTCATAGGCTGCTTGAGTGTCCTCACCATGTAATGGTTGGATTCTCCAAGACAGGTAATTCAAGAGAAAGCAAGACAGAAGCCTCGATGTCTGTTTTGACATATCCCTATGTGATTATTATTTACAAAGGTTAGGTTTTTTTTAATTTGTTTTGATTCACTCCTTTTTCTAAATTGAAATAGAGTTGATTTACAATATTTTATTAGTTTCAGATGTATAGCATAGTGATTCAGTATTTTTATACATTATACTCCATTTAAAGTTATTTCAAAATAATAGCTGTATCTTCCTGTTCTGTACAATGTATCCTTGTTGCTTATTTATTTTATACATAGTAGTTTGTATCTCTCAATCCCATGCCTCTATCTTGCCCCTCCCACCTCCCTCCTCCCACAGGTAACCACTAGTTTGTTCTCTATATTATGTGGGTCTATTTCTGTTTTGTTATATACATTCATTTGTGTTATTTTTTTAGATTCCACATATAAGTGACAACAGAATATTTGTCTTTCTCTGTCTGACTTATTTTACTTAGCATAATACCTTCTAGGTCCATCCATGTTGTTGCAAATGGCAGAATTTCATTCCTTTTTATGACTAATATTCCATTGTGTATGTGTGTGTATGTGTATATGTATGTATGTGTGTGTGTGTATACACACACACCACATCTTCTTTATCCATTTGTCTGTTGGTGGACACTTGAGTTGCTTCCATATCTTGACTATTGTAAATAATGCTGCTTTGAACATTGGGATGCATAGGTCTTTCCAAGTTAGTGTTTTCATTTTTTTTTTTTTAATGTATACCCAGGAGTGAAATTGCTGGATCATATGGTAGTTCTACTTTTAGTTTCATGAGGAACCTCCATTCTGTTTTCCATAGTGGGTGCACTAATTTACATTCTCACCAACAGTACACAAGTGTTTCCTTTTCTCCACCTCTTCACCAGCATTTTTTATTTATAGACTTTCTGATGTTAGCCATTCTGACAGGGGTGTGGTGATATCTCATTGTGGTTTTTATTTGCGTTACTCTAGGGATATTGAGCATCTTTCCATGTGCCTGTTAGCCATGTATGTGTCTTCTTTGGAAAATATGTATTCAGGTTTTCTGCCCATTTTTTGAGTAAGTTTTTGTGGGGTTTTTTTTTTGTGTGGTACACGGGCCTCTCACTGTTGTGGTCTCTCCTCTAATAGGAGTTTTATGGTTTGAGGTCTTATATTTAGATCTTTAAACCATTTTGAGTTTATTTTTGTATATGGTATGAGAGACTGTTCTAATCTCATTGTTTTACATGTGGCAGTGTAATTTTCCCAGTACCACTTATTGAAGAGACTTTTTTTCTCCACTATATACTCTTGCCTCCTTTATCATAGATTAATTGACTGTAGATGCATCGATTTATTTCTGGGCTCTCTGTTCTGTTCCATTGATCTATATGTCTGTTTTTGTGCTAGTATCATGTGTTTTGAATCCTTTAGCTTTGTAGTATAGCTGGGTTAGAGTATCCTAGGTTGCAGGTTTTTCCCTTTCAGCACTTTGAATGTATCATGCCACGCCCTCTGGCCTGCAAAGTTTCTGCAGAAAAATCAGCCTTATGGGGATCCTGTTGTATATGACTCTTTGCTTTTTCTTTTGCTGCCTTTAGGATTCTCTCTTTATCTTTAACTTTTGCCATTTTAATTATATGTCTTGGTGTAGGTCTGTTTGGGTTCATATTGTTTGGGATCCTCTGTACTTCCTGTACCTGGATATCTGTTTCCTTCTTCAGGTTTGGGAAGTTTTCAGCCATGATTTCCTCAAATACATTTTCAATCCCCTTCTCTCTCTCTTCTTCTGGGACCCCTATAATGCAAATGTTGATATGCTTAATGTTATCCCAGAGATCTCTTAGACTGTTTTTTTTTTTTACTTTTTTCATTTGTTTTTCTTTTTGCTGTTCTGATTGGGTGATTTTCATTATTCTGTCTTCCAGATCACTCATGCGATCATTTACACATTATTCTATCTTCCAGATCACTTATGCATTCTTCAGTAGTCTTCTACTCATCCCTTCCAGTGCATTTTTTAATTTCAGCTATTGAATTTTTCATTTCTGATTGGGCCTTTTTTATATTTTCTAGTTCCTTGTTAAAATTCTCACTGTGTTCATCTATTCTTTTTCCTAATTCTTTTTTTTTTTTTTTTTTTTTTTTTTTTTTTGCCTCCGGATGCGCAGGCTCAGCAGCCGTGGCTCACGGGCCCAGCCGCTCCGCGGCATGTGGGATCCTCCCGGACCGGGGCACGAACCCGCGCCCGCTGCATCAGCAGGCGGACTCTCAACCACTGCGCCACCAGGGAAGCCCCTAATTCATTTAACATTCTTATTACTAATGCTTTGAATTCTTTATCTGGAAAATTGTTTATTTCTGTTTCATTATTTATTTTTCAGGGGTTTCCTCTTGCTCCTTCAATTGAGAACTGTTCCTCTGTCTTTACATTTTGCTTAACTTTCTCTGCCTTTATGAATTTAGGTTGAAAGTTACCTATTGCACTCTTGAAAGGGCGTCCTTACGTGGGAGCATCCCTATATAGTCTGTGTACCTATGGTGGAAGATTTAGATTTGACATATGAAGAGAAGTCACATCTTTCCTCATGGTGTGCTGACAGCTATCACCTTGGTAGGGAGTGAGGCTGGAGATGAAGGGGCTAGAGCTGGAGCCATGTGAGGTGGAGCTTTCCCTCTGCTCAGTGGCTGTCACTGCCTCATCAGGGGCAGGGTCAGATCCCAGGTTGATGGAGCAGAAGCTCTGAGGGTTGGGTTCAAGCTGGCTCTGTTGCCTTTAAATATGTGCTCTCCCCTTTCCCAGCCCTGACACCCTTACCCCAGAGGGGAGTGCTGGAGCAAGGGGGGCTCATGCAGACTCTAGGCTTGTGACCAGTCATGGGCTACGGCAGGCCAGCCATACAGGTTGAGGTAGCTTCCAGTGTGCTGCCTGTACCAGCATTAGCAGTGGCAGCCCCTGCTGTATCTGAGTCTTCTTTGTTCCTCAGAGCTGATCACTCCCACCAGCCTCTGCCTCCACCAGGCTGTTGTGAGCCATGCTGCAGGGCAGGTGGGGCCCGTGTAGGCTCTTGGCGTTTATTGGGCATCGGCTGTGGCAGTCTGGCTGCCGTCAGAGATCGGGACCATCCCTAATGCACTGCCTGTGTAAACGCCAGCTTTGGCTGCCCCTGCCACTTGCAGACACAGCCTGAGGTCCAAGTCACCTCTGTGTCCCACGTCTGAGCTCTCTCCCCAGTCCGTCATAGCAGCCTCGCTCTAGTGTGGAGCTGCAGGGTGAAGTAGGCGGGGCTGGAACGTTTGTTCATCTCAGGCTGGGGTGCATGCTAGGGTGGTTTCAGGAAACCAGGCAGCCACTGGAGCAGTCTTCAGTCTGCCCTCTCCACCCTGCATCAGGAGCAAGCCAGCGCTCATGCATCCCTCACAAGTGGAGCCCAGGCTTCACCCAGCCCTCCTCTTAGCCCTTGCAGCCCTCCAACCAATTAAGGGTGCTCTCTTCCCTGTGTAGGACCCCAGGACTGGAGCGCCTAATGTGTGGTTCAGACCACTCTCCTCAGAGTGGATCTCTGCTCATGTGTTCTCCCTTTACCTCTGAGTCCCCTCTCCGGGGCACAGGTTCCACCCTGATTGCTTCTCTTCCCTTCCCACACAGTTCCATGTGGATCTTTCTTATAGCCTTGTTTGTACAAGAGTCTCTCTGCCAGTTTCCAATTAGTCTTCAGTGAGAATTGTTCCACATGTAGATGTATTTTTGATGTGTTTGTGGTAGAAAGTGAGTTCCACATCTTCCCACTCTGCCATCTTTTTTTTTTTTTTACATCTTTATTGGAATATAATTGCTTTACAATGGTGTGTTAGTTTCTGCTTTATAACAAAGTGAATCAGTTATACATATGCACATGTTCCCATATCTCGTCCCTCTTGCGTCTCCCTCCCTCCCACCCTCCCTATCCCACCCCTCCAGGCGGTCACAAAGCACCAAGCTGATCTCCCTGATCGATCTCCTGCAAAGGTCAGTTCTGTTCAATATGGGAAGGTACTACGCAAGGGCATGAATACCAGGATATGAGGCCCACTGGATGTCATCTTGGAGGCTTATTATTACAACAGTCTATGTAAAAGTACAAGCTTGTGCATTCTCTCTTAACATTCATATTAGCTGTCAATCTATTTTCCTAGTTACTTAAAGACTTCAAGGTTCTTAATAATTGTTTTTCTACATTGAATTAATAGCTTTCAAAGCACGCCATTGTAGCTATATTTTACTCTTACTTTAATAAATATATGTGTTAATTGGCATAGAATTTTCATATAACCAGCACATAAACAAATTTTTATTTGAAATTATATCTAGAAGTTTTACCAATATTTAAAAAGAACAATTAAGATAATAATAATACATCCAAATGACATTTACTTATTACTGGCCATGAAATTCTGGTTAGGTACAATGGTAACATATGTGATGATACAACCATTAATCACACAGGTTCAGGGATGTCTGAAATGGCCTTCAGTGCTTCATCTTACAGTGGCTGAGACTGTGGGGAGACTGTCTCATTATTTTGGTCAAATAATGAGACTAAAGCCACACTTCAGGACAGTTCCATCACAAAAGGCCTTAGTGAATTCTGACATGAAGCTCCATTTCCTCCTTATTAAAGAACTAGTGCTAACTCTTAAAAGACTCTAGCTATCTTAGGGGGTCAATCTGAATTGGTTGGGGTCCCCTTTGCCTTTTTCTCCCTCCAAGCTTGCTCTGTGCCAGAAGGTTTGATGTCTGAAAGGGATTCAGGGTCTTAATTCCTGATTATAAAGGGCTCAACATTTGTTTGACAGGAAAACCAGTCTCATTCTTTTAATTTTATGCTACATTTTATCACCTGGGCAGCAAAGAAATTCTGCTTGTACGCAGAATTTCACAAAATCTTTCGTGAACATTTCCATCAGTTTTTGGTTCTTAGCCCTATAACCTCAGTGATTCAAATTTAGTCCAAATTATCTGAAAAGAAATAGATGTTACACATTTCATTCCATTGCCTTTCTATTCTAACTCATCCTTAAATAAAATAATCCCTCTTCTCACAGCTTTGAAACAAACAAAAAACCCTTTAAGTATATTCCTGAACACCATTCAGGGAGCAGGCTTTGGAAAATCATTTGACACTGGTTAGTACCGCAATCCCAGTTATTTCAATAAAAGAGGTTGAAAATTTACTCATGCTGCTATTAAATGTGTAACTAAATTGCAGCTTCTTTATTTTCTCTAATAGATTAGATCATCTTTATAATATTTTAGTCCACTGGATAACATGGAGGGAAAAAAATTCTACAAACTTGCTAATATACAGTTTAACAGTCCTTTCCAGTTTACATAACCTCTTTATGATGGCTTGATGTGTTTGAGATAAATTCTCAGTCTTTTATATTTCTTCTCATTCCTTGCTATCCTCTTCAAGATGATGAGGGGGTTTACTGAGGGCTGGTTTTATGGTCTTAAAGTATCAGGAGCTAAGGTGATGGTGAGGTTTGGGAAATGGGAGGCTCACAGATCCACATTTGTTCTGGATCCTTATGGGTTTCTACTAGAGTGATAGATCTTGTCTGTTCCCTGAACTTGTAACCCCTGAGACAGTTCTCTCCGAGGGTTTGGGACATCATGCTGGTACCTACCACTAATGGCCATTTGCTAAAACTATCTGTCTAGAGTTGAAGTACCCCTGCACTGCAGTCTCTTTGTTGTTCATCCAGTGTAGTTTACAGCAATTGTTTGAAACTTTCCCAGTTTTATGATCAATAATATTTCTTCAAAAGAAGTAGATACCATTTTTTTGTTGTTGTTTTTGTGTCACGCTTTTATTTAGCTTATCAGAAAATCTTGAGAAATCCAAAACCAGGAAAAGGAATTTTGATTTAGAGAAAATGGGGTGCGTGGTGATGGGAGCAGAGAAAGCCAGGATTGGGAAGTTTTATGAGGACAGACTCAAATGTAAAACCAAAGTGGATTGAAAAGATTCCCCTTGAATGTGAAACAAGTAAGGGGAGATTGAGGACAAACTTGCCCTATTTCACAGACTTCTACCTGCTGGCTTTGGAATTTAATATGTAATAGATACCATTTTAAAAAAATTATTGAAAGCAAGTTCTTTCTTTTTCTCCTTTCAGGTATTTGGATATAGGCATAACTGTTTCAGAAACTTTTTAAAAATCAAGAGTTTAAAAAAGAGAACATGTGAGAGGTTAGTTTTTAAATAACTACCAAGTTCTTTTGGATTTAAATTCTTATTTGATATTCATTCCTTATGATTGCTGAACATCTGCATGTCGTCAGATTGCTGAGGCCCTGTATCCCTCAGGGTTCCACCAGAAAAGCAGAACCAGCAGGAGATCTTTATTAAGAGATTTATTGCATAACATTGGCTATGCAGTTGAGGGGGGTTGGCCAGGCAAGTCTGAAGTCTGTAGTGCAGGATGCCAGGAAGGACGGGCTGAAACTCTGGCTGAAGCTTGCATCCACAGGCACTCAGGGAAGCCTCAGTTTCACTCTTAAAGCCTCTCAGTCATTGAAGCAGACCCACCCAGATTATCTGTCATACTTTTACTTAAAGTTAACTGTTTATGGGCTTTAATCATATCTACAAAATACCTTCACAGCAACACCTAGATTAGCCTTTGAATGAATAACTGGAAACTAAGCCTAGCCAAGTGACACATCTATAGATCATCTCAGGTCCCAAAATGTTTGTCCCCGGAGTTTCTCAGTGTTGCTTATGATCTAATTTTCTGTCCTTCATACCTTTAATAATAGGGGTTATGTCCATGTTTACCTGCTATTTTTTGATATTTAAGTGGATTGATTCTAACCAACAAGTAAGAGGCAGTATAGTCAGTATATTCTAAATGTAGGAAATGCATGTACATACAAATCATACATGGTGGGATCAATTATTTTAAAGCTTTGTTTGCTAGCTCAGACTTTATTTAATCAAAACCTTCCAAAGAACAGTCTTCTCTGAATTTAAAGTATAACCAAGAAATCTTGGTTTATAGAATGTCATGAACAAGTCATGTCCTGCTTATTTTTTCCTCTGTGCTGAAACTACACTTTTAAAAAAACATTTGTATGTATTTGTTCAATATTATCATGAAAGTATAATTTCAGCATTAAATCTACTTCCACCTTTTCTCACTGACTCACTGCAAGTAGTCTTTTCTTTGCTTCACTACATCATTTTAATGATGGCAAATCAAAGCCTTAATATATATTAAAAATAAGAAAAAATTCAGTTATGAAATATCATTGCCACAGAGAAGTATTACTTTTATAATTTGTACAGGAATTTAAAGATTCTTTTGAGTTTGAGTTACAGTAACAGATAAGTAACGATTGTCATTTTCACATTAGAATAGAGGATCTAGATAAGTTTATCAATTCACTGAAAGGTTGAACATTTCCATTATAAATGATCACTTGCCACTTAATTGTTCATAATGTGGTCATCCAGATGAAGTAGAATAGACTTGAATTTTTCAGAGTATCATAAACATAAAAGACCCAAAATATTAATCTTCAAAAGAATTCATGGGCCCCTGAGAATATGTCGCAGATCCCAGAGGGGTCTACACTTCTACTCAAACTGCCTTGGGTATAGGAAAAATAGAAAATGACAGTATTTCATATGTCCTGATATGCAATTGAATATTGCTTTGAGTTTGAAGTAATTGCTATGGAATTAATCTCATTATATTCCTTGATTGTCATTGTTCTGGGGGTTCCAAGTGATCAAGCATTATTTTAGCCAGTAATAATAGGAGTTAACTGCAAGGAGTGTGTGAAATTTTTACTTCTTCAGAAGCAGCTACCAGAGTTTCTTATGGTGAGAAAAGAGCCCTTATTCTAGTGACTGGTAAGCTGGGGTGTAAATGCATCCCTCTAGAGTCTGGAGAGAAGGAGGCATCCAAGCTTCAGAGAAGGAAGCAAAACTACTCAACAAGAGAAAAGGAGAGGAATTTAATAGTCCCACAACAGGAGGAGGAAGAAAGGAGTGAAGAAAACAAGGAGATGGGAGGGAGAGAGGAGAGGGGGTGCATTGGTGAAGTTGAGAGGTCACACACTCTACAGTTTGTGAGCCACTCATCTCCAATAAGCGGACTAAACTCACCAAACAATTTGTGTGAAGGTTTTTTGTATGTTTGTTTGATTTTCCTATACACATCACCAATGGGTTGAGTTTCTATCTGGGTTATATGGAGTGTTATTTCAAGCCACATACGCAGATGTAGGAACTGGGGGGCAGCGAGGACTTAGGTAATATCTAGTTGTTTACCTTTGTTTGATCCTTGAATTAATTCCCCAACAAATCTGTGGACTAAACATAACTATTACCCTACTTTCTAGATAGAGCATTGGAGCCTCTGGAATCAACCTAGCTGGGAAGAGGAAAAGTGGCCCCAATATATGTCTCCTCACTAGGTTCCCTCTGCTCTTTCCCCCCAAACGCCCTACTTCCTTGTTAGTCAAGACAAATTTCTTTTAAAATAAGCTCTTGTAGTGTTCTCTCCCTTTACAGCAAGTCAGTGCCTTCTCTTGCAACGTGATTTGACATTTCTCACGTGGCTCCTAGTTTAGGGAATGAAGTTGCTATATCAAAGTGGCATCTTGCCAATGACCTCCTGAGGCTGCAGAACCACAGCGTCAACAGAAGTTCATTTCAGGGCCTCCTGGTGCTACACAAAATGCTTGCTGTTTGCTCTAAACAATGAACTTTCATTATTGAAGGAAGGCTGAAGATTTGAGGGTCAAGCTCTAGGTGACAATGGGATTACGTTTCCCATAGTGGTAGGAAAGTTTGTGCAAGCCCTTTTGAAGAGTTTTGAACAAGTTTTGTCTTTATTATGGCCTTTATACAGATCATAACTGGCTTTCAGGACAGTTCCATGGTCCAGAGAGAAAGCCTGAGTAATAGCAGAACAGGCAAGATTAGCTTCATTGCAGTCATTGAAATTGTCATTTTAGATTGAGATATATTCATTTTGTGTTACATGTAAATGCTTCCTCCTAAGAAGAAATTTAATGTGTAAACTGAATAAAAAGTTAATGAATGTGAAGTTATTTAATTTAAAATAGTTTTGAATTTGTATGTCTAGAAAAATACTGCAGATAAATCTAGATGCTACAAAATTTGGTTCAAAAGATCTGTCCAGTTCTTTGTAGCAAAAGTTTACTGATATCATGCCATATGCTCCATTTGTCACATGCTGTCATTAAGGCACTCATTAAAATGCATATCTGAAGGGCCAGATGTTTCATCTTTATTATACACCATTTTCTTCACATTTACAATTCATGTATGCTTATATAATGGCTAAAATTTTGTGAATATTTCTTTACATACTTATGCATATGTTTTGTTTTTCTGTCTCTATGTCTGTAAAATCTATACGGGCATGTTTTTATATCTATATACACACATATAGAAATGGATTTTTTTGAGTATGGACCTGTGAATTTATTCTACCCCATTTAAAAAATATATTCTCTTGTTCAGAAGTCAAACTATTAGATACCAATACACAAGACAACTAATTACTCCCTTCCATTTCTCCTGGTATCTTTTCTTCTCCTTTGTTTCAAAATATTGCTTGCGGGGCACCTGATGAAAGGGAAGTGCTATTAAAGGAGCCACATGAAGGGGCATGAAAACAAAGACCTTAGTTCTCTGCGGACTAGCCAAATAGTGCTTGAATCAGAGACTTTTAAACAAAATATTTTATTATTGATTTAAATTCAAATCATTGACCAAGCCCCTTCTACCCAAGTCCTGATTTTTCAAAGTAATCTAGTAGTAATACACATAGAAAATATATGGAAAAATTGAGTGTTGCTCAAGATTGAGGGGACAGATAACTGGGTGACTTGTTTTTTTCTATACTGTAGGTTTGGAATTTTAAAATGCAAGACATTATAACTTTCTAGCTTGTTCAAGAAAAAATAAATTTTTCTAAGTTTCTGTTGTATTCAAGAGAACGCATGCTGCCACATACATACAGGAACCTTTAATATTTGTGATATTCTTTTTTTTTTTTTTTTTTTTTTTTTTTTTTTCTTGCGTTATGCGGGCCTCTCACTGTTGTGGCCTCTCCCATTTGTGGAGCACAGGCTCCGGACGCGTAGGCTCAGCGGCCATGGCTCACGGGCCCAGCCGCTCCACGGCATGTGGGATCTTCCCGAAACGGGGCACGAACCCGCGTCTCCTGCATCGGCAGGCGGACTCTCAAGCACTGCGCCACCAGGGAAGCCCCTGTGATATTCTTTTTAAAATTTTTCCACGAACAGGCCAGTTACCAAAGACTAAAACACATGCATAAGTTGGTTTGTTGTATTTTTTTGAAAGTAAAGAAAGAAGTAATACTAGATAAAAACACAGATTTGTCTTTTAAGCTGTGTTAGGTTTTTTTTTGGTGGGGAAAGACATAAGTCGAGAAGGAGAAAACAATAATAGTATTTTTCATTTTCATCTTTTCCTCTAAAGTGAATTGATGAAAAATTATACTGCAAAAAGGGAGGACTGATCTCCTACATCAGATCTTTCCTTAAGTTTTAATAGGTTGGCTAAAAAGGGACCAATTAGTTCTTACTTCTTATCCCCACAAGATTATAGCAACATACGTAGTAAAATTAATTCAACATACTTCACCAGTTTAAACAAGGAAATTATTACTCATCCTGGGTGAGTGGGTGAGTAATTCTTTGCAAGATTGTAAATCATCCTGAAATTCCCAGAGTCACAGGTGGAAATTCCCAGGCTCAGTGGTAAGTAAGATAGTCCTTAGTTTATCAAAATGGCTCTCCTTACAAGACCATGTTATTTGTGATGGGTCATTTTGTACCATTGTTATCATCTTGAAGGAGAAGCTACCTTATAACTTAGCTTGGAGTGAGTCTTATTTAAGTCCATTTAAAATATGTTTCTCTTCCTGGTTTTGTGGATCAGATTTTTCCCAGTTGCTTCTTGAAACAGTTCTTCTAACCACATCATCATTGGAGTGTCTCATTACTGATAAAGCACCTGAAAATCCTGAATCTGAGCACTTCCTCACATCTACCTGTTTTACAGCATTGGCTGTCACCACCTTATATTACAGTGGATCTAAGGTAATGAGGTATTAGCAGTTGGTGCCGCATTATCTTAAGCCTCTGGTGGAACCCCACCCTTCTCATAAAAGGAGGATACTGTTATTTTTGCCATGAGTTGGCTTCAATTTTCCAACTTATTTCACATTTCCACCTGGGTTAAATGCACACGCTTGCCATGTGTTCTGATCCATGCTTGCTTTATGAAGGCCTATTGGAGAACAGGCTTTGAAGACACAGAGACGTGGATTCAAATCACTGTCCTTACACTCATTAGCTGTATAACACAGAAAAGCTACTTGACCTGTGCTTCCTTATCTATAGAGCAGATATTATAAACTGACATCACAGGTTTATTATAAAGATTGGATCCTGTGTGTGATGAGCATCCCATAGCATCTTAACGTAAAAGTCAGTTAAATGGTATGAAAAAAAGTAAGTTGTCACTGATGCTATAAGCAAAAACAGATTTGGAAGTCAAGGACTAAACTTATGCATATGGTTCCCATCAAAATTCTTAAATTATTTCACTTCATCATTAGCTCATTCAAAATAGAGGTTTCAGGTCTTAACCCAAATCTCTTATCCTACTAACATTTTCATCTTCCCACAGCATCAATTTTATCATGCTCTGTCTCTTTAGAAGTGTTGCCAGGAACTTCCCGTTCTAAATCCTCAACATGGCATCCTCTGATCTTTAGCATTAAGGTCCCTCACTCTCCAGACTTTATCATCTACCACTTCAAACCAGCTCTTAGATCTAATCAGGCCAGAGTTCTCACCATTCTCCAGGGATAAAGAGTTAATCTCCAACCCTTCGTGTTTGATAAGGCATAGTCCCTGTCTTCAAGGGGCTCGGAGTATAGATGAAGAGACCAACTGTCTGTGGCGAAGGCCAATAAGGGGTTGACTATCTTTATGAACGGAGGTCTATGGTAAAACAAGTGAAGGGGTGATTAAATTCAGCCGGGAGTGGGGCTGTGGTGGGTGGAAGGGCTAGGAAACACTTCAGAGAGGAAGTAAGCACTTTTGTCAGTCCTTTAGGAATGAGCATGATTTTATTTTGGGCAGAGGGAGCCGCATGACCAAAGCCTGAAAGTAGATGGTCCTCATCCAAGGCACTACAGCAGATGGCAGGAGGGATGGCTGAGACTGGAGAGACACACCTGATGAGGCTGGCAAGGGCCAGGCTGGGAAGTTCTTTGCTGCTCTACCAATAAACCTAAAAAGAGCAGCATTCCTTTTCCTGAATTCCTGGTGCAATTATTCTTTGTGCACTTGTTTTTGACATTAAAACATTTTTTTAATACAAGTGATTTATAGGTCCCTAGAGAACCAGGAAAAGCCATGAAGTTCTTTCCTTTTCTTCTCAGCTCTTCCCATGCAGTGCAGCACATAGGATTGAAGGTATCACGACACAGAGGTGTAAAGTATGTACTTAGGGTTTGAGTTCCCTCTCTGCTGTTTCCACCGTCCCCACTTCTAACTGGGTGAACTTAGGAAAGTTACAGCATCTCTATGAATGTCACTTTCTTCCTCTGAAAATGGGGATAATGCCAATTTCTATATGATAGGCCTTTTATAATGATTCAATAAATTCTTAACCAATGTTTCCTACTCAATTATTCAATAAGCATTAATTGACTGCCTACTACAGGATGAGACCTGTGCTAGATTCGGATTATTCAGTGATGAGTTAAATAGACATGGGCTTTGTGATCTAGTATTTATTATTATTACTATTGTTATTATTAATGTAGATCTTTAATAAATACTATTAAAACAAATTAATGTGTTTCAGCCACATCAATATCTTACCTGCGGTTGGACCAGTTCCCTCTTGCCCTGCTCCCAGAGTGTGTTACTTGACTGGTTGACTGACAAGAATTGCCACATCCAACGTTTATGGAGCCCACCAGTAACACGGTTGTGTAGCTTTATCAGAGCTCTTATCCTAACTAGGTTTAGTAGGTGAGACCAACCTCAGGAGGATAACTATGCATGCTCAAATCTAATTCTTAGTATGGCTTAGTCAAATTTGTGTTGTTTGAACTGTTCTCCAAAACTTGCGATTACCAGTGCTCTGGAAAGCAGAAGTCTAGAATCCTTGGAATAACTAGTTTTGCGCAAAAGCCATTCCATGATAAAGCTGTATTTTTACTGCTGGTGAAGTGAATGTACAAAAGTAAGCACTGCCATTGTTCTGGTAGATGTGATGACTCCTTACTTGATAAAGGGATGCACCTGTCAGTCTCAAAGATGTAGAGTCACCAACAGCAGAGAAAGGGGTCAGAGGCAGATGTTGTGGACTGAGAATTGAAAATCATTCCTAAAGACAACCTGGGTGTGCTGGCCTCAGGCAGAAGCAGTGGAACAGCCGCGTCCCGTGGCCGATCACTGTAGTCCTGCCAAATGGAGTGATTTAACTTCTCGGTATAACTATAAGAATAACATCTGTAAACAGCTTACTGGTAAATGTGTTCCTTCATGGATTGTATTGTTCTAACTTTGACTCTCTTTATTTGCTGCTCAGTTTAGTTTTTGCTTAAAAACTTTATTTTTCATCAACTTTGTGTCCTGGGTGCAGCATATTTCTGGTTGCCAAATTTTTCTTTCTTCCCTCAAGGGGAAATCCTAAGGTATCTGTCAATAACATCCAAATCTACAGTCAGGAGTGGGGCACAATAAGGCAAAAATGCAAGTTCCTTGCCAGAAATATAAACAAAAAACTATACTGGATTCAAAGACAGGAGATGGGATATATATACACACACACACAGGGGTATATCTAAAAAGGCTTCATGGAAGATGTCAATTTGGGGACAGTTTTGAGAGGTAGGTGCTTTGAGAGGGAGGCATGTATTCAAGGTAGAGGAGTTAGCATAAGCAAGCCAGGGACCAGAAAGCAGAGGTTACATTGCATATTGTAATGTACACCAGTTTGGCAGGTGGCCACGCATTCATGATAGACTGTTGGAAGATGAGATTGGAAAATTGGCTGGAGCTAGACTGTGTAGGCATTGAAAATCAGAGGGAATGGGTTGTCATTAAGGTGTTTAAGCAAGGTTATTCCTAAAAGCCTTTATTCCAGACTTCCTGGATCATATATACCCTTAAATCACAATTAAAATTACTTAATTATAAAGTACCTTGAATAATTCAAGCATAAGCCTTTTTCTTTTCCCTTAATCTACAATAGATTTCTTCTGCTGATTTAGAGATTTCAAGTGCAGTAGAACTCTGTTATATCATATACTCAGAAATATCCTGGGTCAACCTATGTCTCCTTTAACCATAAAAGCCTGAAACAACATGGCTGTATAGACACATGAATCCCTGGACCCCAAATGAGGGTATCCATTGTATATCATTTCTGTCACCTACAGCCTACCTTTTATTTTCTGCATTTTTTGTAATCTAAATTGTGATAGAAGCCAGCATAGTCACTTCCTGCCAAATCAAAGCATTCAGCTTCACTTTAAGCTAAATATTGAGACCTTCTCTAGTATATCTAGTGGTGGGCTGAGGTTCAAAGTGTTTCAGCTGAGCTCTGGCCTCATTGACTTAAAACATCTTAATGATACTTTGTTATGAGAGTCATTAGGCCCAGAGTCTGTAACACACTCTCTGTGCCCTGCCTCTGCTAGAGCAGGCACTATGTAGTGAAGAAAGCGAGAGAATGTAGGACAAGTCCTACTGGCCTGGCAAGGGTCCCACCTAACTCCTCATGACGTGTCCAGGCCAGGTGACACCTGCTCGAAGGTGTGGATAGGCAGTTCATTTTATGGAGAGTAGGAGGTGTGGGCTCAGCATTTTTTTTTTTTTTTCCTTTCCGTGAGGCAGTATCTGAAGGATATTCATTCTCTCTTGAGTCTAAACTTTATGCAACCAGCAACAACTGGATGTTATTTTAAAATAAGCAAAAGCCACCAAAAGATCCTGGTCTGGGTCCTTGTTTGAGAGAAAGAGTTGGTTGAGAAGTGTTCATTGGTCAGGATTAACCCAAGGGAAAAATCCAAGAGGGAGAGAAGACCTGCGGGTTTCTTACCGCAGCCCGCAGGAAGGCTATGCCATGAAAAGGCTTCTGACCCATTGACACGCAGCAAGTTGGACGGGGAACCAATTCTTCTTTGGAGGTTTGGAGGAGAAGAGAGGAATTCTCTTGTTTGTGGCGTTTGAAGGATGGCTTCTCCATTTCATCAGCTTCACGTCCTGGTCTGGAAAAATTGGCTAGGCGTCAAAAGGCAGCCGGTGAGTAAAACAAGGGAAGGGGTCCTGGGGGAAAGGCTCCAGACAGTTTTTAAATGTAGTGTTCATGACAGGTAAAAAGAGAAGTAGAAGAGTTTTAAATCATTTTCTAAAGCAGGAAT
>NW_006783890.1:365124-366122 GCF_000442215.2 Lipotes vexillifer
GCAGGAATGAGATATTTTGAAATCATCCCTGCATCTGTCTTACAGCTAATGGGGTGAGTCTAAACATGCCCCCAAAGCTGCCTTTTGATTTCAGTAAATTAAAAGAATAAACCAGGACATGCCCCGGGCAAGAAAAGGATACATCTTGTTACTGGTTGAATTGGAACTTGTGTTGAATTCTAGATTTTGGGCCAAAATGCTTTCAGAAATTTTCCTAATGAATTCTGTTAAAAATGAGATGAGGAAAGGTTTCAGATGAAAGGTACAATAAATGGGGGAGAAATGTACTTAAAAACCAAAACCAATAGAAAGGTTGGTTGATAAGAAAAAGTATTTACTAGAAATGCCAAACAAAGGTTAATATGTATGTGATGCTTCAGGAGTATTATTGGATCACTTTACTGCTACAATCTGTCTACTCAGCTTATTGCAACATCTTTTTGTGTGTGTGTGTGCTCTTACACTCATGTTTGCTTTTTAAATTACACAGCCAGCTATTACATCCTCACCAGATAGGGTGCAGGGAGATTGAGAAAGGAACTGGCTTCTGTGAGTTGTTGCATATTCAGAAGAATGTTTGAAAACTGGAGAAATCCAAAAAGACATTCGATATACTTCATTTTAGAAGGTAATTCCCAGCCTAAAATTAATAATATAAATATTTGCAAATACTATGCATCATAGAAACCAAAGTTTATCTATACACCTTATCTCACTCTAGGTTTGCTTGCAGTGCCTGACGCCTTACTTACTTACTTACACCTTACAAGTGTTCTGATATATATAGTACGAGGGAGAAGTTGATTTGCCTTTGTGAATTTGGTGGATAGGATTTAAAATCACAAGGCATTATGTGATTACACGTGTGTAGGTGTGGATATAAAATTTTAAATCATTAATATTTTTACTTCATTGTTCTTAAATCGGAAACAACACAAAAGTGAAACTTTCCATAATTTTCCCACAGTAGGTTCTGTGTGGAATTCAGCAGGGAAAGA
>NW_006783890.1:366132-367943 GCF_000442215.2 Lipotes vexillifer
TGGTTAGAAGACAAGAATTGGCTTCTTGGTTCTGTTCCTCACTAGCTACATGACTTAAAGAGCATACCGCAATTTCTCTGAGCACTGGTTTTCCCATTTGTAAAATAGGCATCTGGTCTACCATATCTGTCTCATAGGGTGGTAAGAACCAAATGTGCTAATGTATTTCAAAGTGCCTTATAAATGGTGAAACACTTGGCAAATAGATTATAGAGGGATTTGGGGCAATGTCTGTGTCATATTTTATTCAAAGTAATGGTGAAAGAAAATCCAGGGGAAGGGAGAAAGAAAGAAATTTATATACAGTAAAGTTCCTAAGTGATGAAAACTCAATAGTTGAAAATAAAAGAATAAAGGAACTGAAAACGTATATCTGTTGCTGATAAGCTGAATGCTAAGGTGGTATATTTTCCTTACAATTCCATTTTACCTAAAAATTAAAAATAAACCCTCAGGTGAATAAATTTTTTCATTAAGAAATTTTATCTTTAGAAACTTTAATAAGTTCCTTCCTCATCTGTAAAGTAGCTGGCATATCAATTTTCTACTTCAGAATTTTTCTCCATTTTAGTCAATTTCTGCTGGAAATGGCATATTTAAAGAAGGTGAAAGTCAGGCATGCTAAAATGTTTTCACTATAATAACTTATATTATTCCTAAGTAACCAAAATCCCTGAAAGCCCCTGATAATAATATTTTTGCCTAGGGGAAGAGAATACATGAACTATTAGTTCATTTGGGGACACCAAATGATTCAGATCTTAAGAGCACCTTGAGAGAATGGGACCTAGCACAGTCTTGGTTGCAGGAAGTGAGATCATTAAAAGTCCAGAATTTGGGGCACTACAGAAGGCCCACTGGAATCCATTATGAGTAACCAGAGGGAAAGAAGAGACCTTTAGAAAATGGTGATGCCAAAAGGAGAAGGAAAGACAATTTTAAGTGGATAGGTAGAGGGCAAAGAAAGGTGTATTTCCTCATAGTTTTGCCTAGAGCCAATCCTATATCTTGGTACTGGAAGAGAGGACTTGAGGACACAGGTGGAAGGGATATATGTGTGCCAGTGTTACTTAAGAGGGAAGAATGAGAAAATCAAGAGGTTGGAAAGTTAGGATTAAAAAATCTAAAAGGAGATAAATGTTTTTAAAATGTGAAAAGAGAAAATATAGACAAATTAGAAGACAGAACATGAAAAGAAGGGGTATATAAATTGGAGGAGAGGACAGAGTCTTTGTATAGGAACTGGACTTTGTCATCCATCAAGCAGTTGTTTAAAATGCAAGTATCATTATCTCTATCTTTGTAAGTGTTCTGAATATGGCACTTTAAAAATATACTTTTATACCCAGGAAAATAGAAATTAAGTTGTGTGACACTGGAAATGTGTAGTCATTAGTGAATGTTGAGGACAAATGCTAGTATCACCTCCATGCCATCCTCTTCCATTTTGTTTTCAAGAGAGTCAATCACAGAGCAAGGCGGTAGGAAGGATAGTGTATAGAGGAAGAAGTTAGGAATCTATAAATGGGGATGCAAAACAAGAAAAAAATATAGTAAAATTATTAAAGTTGAGTGGGGATTACTGAGGAAATTTATTATAAAAGTATATAGTAGACTAGAAAGTGAAAAAACAATTTTAAGCAACTATGCTGTCTAAGAAGTAAAATAACAATGGAATAAGCTACATGTTGACCTGGCTGCAAAAAAGGGAAGGCAGGATTTTAAATTTTTTTTTTTTTTTTTTTTTTTTTTTTTTTTTTTTTTGCCGTATGTGGGCCTCTCACTGTTGTGGCCGCTCCCATTGTGGAGCA
>NW_006783890.1:367953-429739 GCF_000442215.2 Lipotes vexillifer
CACCGGCCATGGCCCACGGCCCCAGCCGCTCCGCGGCACGTGGGATCTTCCCGCACTGGGGCACGAACCCGCGTCCCCCTGCATTGGCAGGCGGACCCCCAACCACTGCGCCACCAGGGAAGCCCAGGATTTTTAATTTTTGAGGTGACTTTCCTCAAAATTGTTCTTAGAGTTAATGTTTCTCGCTTTTTTTGTAAAATCAAATGTCAGAATTCTGAACTCTTTGAGATTATCTAACTGCCTTGATTTTACAGGGCCCCTGAGAGCTCAAGGTACTTGTCCAGAGTCACATAGTGAGTTTAAAAACACAAAGTTATATTTTACCAAAAATGGATCTCTTCTTTCCATTACCTCCTGCTGCTTCTCTATTGCTCCTAGGTTGAGTTTCCTTTCCCAATATTCTCTAATCCCTGCTCAGAGTTCAGCCCATCAACAAAGAGATCATATCCGCTAAGGAGGCCTTAGATATTGCTGTTTTTCAATATTAGTGGTAATACCAATTCTCAATTATATTGCAAAAAATGAGTACTAGAGGAGTGTGAAAAAATACATTAGGCACCAACAGAAATGTTAGGCAATAGAGAAAGTCAATTTAAAGGTAGCAGCTGCTACCCTGCTGGTCTTATAATATAACTCTGAAAAATAATGGAAAAATGAGCATACATTCCACCAGAGGTGGTTAGCAGCAGGGAGGCTCACCTAATGAGATGCTAGTTAATGACAGGAAACAGAGTCCTGGGACAGCAAAGGCACTGAAGGCTTAAAGACTAGATAGTGCAAGATAAGAATTTATCTTTCATTAAGAAGATGGATTCTAAATAGGCATATCAAGAAGTGACTACAAGTCTCTATAGAAGTGGAATCTAATTCCAGACTTATGACCTAAAGAAGGAAAATTAACTTCAACTATTTATTTTCTGTTGTAACTATTTAGCTGGTGGATCACACTTCAGCTCAGTTGATGATAGACCTAGTTTTTCTATCATAGATATTCCTACAACTTGATAAACTTCTAAAACTGGACCAAATTTGACACTTCCTCCCCAATCCTCACCTTGCTCACTTAATTTTCCCTCACGATGGCTAAAGAAAAAGGAAGACTTAACTTGAAAATTTTGGGACAGGTTGATCCATGCATTAAAATAATTTTTTGATTAAAACAATTTAGAATTAAACTCGAATTTCAAATTTAATTCTAAATCAGATTAAAATGAATTCAGTCTTGCACAAGTCACTCAACTACACGGTCAAATGTTCCAGGCCCTTTTACCTCTTCTGGATCTGTACTATTTACTCCCTTAAGCCCTTTTAATTGTTCAAAAAATTTGTATCTACTTGTTCATTACGGTGCCTGGCACATCGCAGACATGCACATTTTATTAGTTTAGTCAAGCAAAAAGTAAATGAGATAAAGATGTTTTGGAAGTGGAAGCAATAGAGAAATAAGTAGCTTAAAGCCCAATCAAAATGTGTTATTTTCATAAACATCAAAGAAGGTTTACCAATCTTCAACTTGTATTATAATCTATAAATATGGATTTCAGAACATTGTCTTGATCCCAGTTTTTAGATGGGTTATTTATGTAGACGGCAGTGTTCACTAGCAGAAAGCCCAATTAACAGAACTCTTGTGCCACTTTTGTTTCCTTGTTTTGGGGGTGAAACTAAGGTTTATTTCACATCTAAAGTATCACACTCTTACTTCTGAATATGAACCTTGGAATCCCCTTGTTAACACCAAGTAACAGTCACCTTTGACTTAATAGACAATGCAAAAAGGAAGGAATAGAAGAGGAAGAAAAAGACTGTATACTCTATAGAGGAAAGTTTGGGCGATTTTTATTTTCAGGTTTGTAGTAAAAAGTTATGATTCTAGGTTACAGCTCAACCTTTAAATGACTTTCAGTGCTGTCATAGGCTGAACTAATAAAAGTGTGGTATTGCAATCAAAGAGAGCTAGTAATCTATTCTGTAGTGGTTTGGCTACAAAGCTTAGTGGTTCACTGTGCAGGTGCTGAAGTCAGGCTCCCTGGGTCCAAATATCAGCTCTAGCGTTTAGTGGCTTATGGAGTGAAGGCTTATTTAGTCTCTTTAAGATTCTAATTTCCCATCTGCAAGAGGAAATGAGGTGATTATATTAAATGAGATAGTGCATGTTAAGTGTTTAACGTAGCACCTTGCACATTCTCAGCAGTCATATATTAGCTATTATCATTTGGAATACTTTATTGAATTTTGATATTAATTTTTTTTAACATCTTTATTGGAGTATAATTGCTTTACAATGGTATGTTAGTTTCAGCTTCACAACAAAATGAATCAGTTATATATATACATATGTACCCATATCTCTTCCCACTTGCGTCCCTCCCTCCCACCCTCCCTATCCCACCCCTCCAGGCGGTCACAAAGCACCGAGCTGATCTCCCTGTGCTACGTGGCTGCTTCCCACTAGCTATCTACCTTACTTTTGGTAATGTATATATGTCCATGCCTCTCTCTTGCTTTGTCACAGTTTACCCTTCCCCCTCCCCATATCCTCAAGTCCATTCTCTAGTAAGTCTGTATCTTTATTCCTGTTTCACCCCTAGGTTCTTCATGACATTTTTTTTCTTAAATTCCATATATATGTGTTAGCATATGGTATTTGTCTCTCTCTTTCTGACTTATTTCACTCTGTATGCCAGACTCTAGGTCTGTCCACCTCATTACAAATAGTTCAATTTCATTTCTTTTTATGGCTGAGTAATATTCCATTGTATATATGTGCCACATCTTCTTTATCCATTCATCCGATGATGGACACTTAGGTTGTTTCCATCTCCGGGCTATTGTAAATAGAGCTGCAATGAACATTTTGGTACATGATTCTTTTTGAATTATGGTTTTCTCAGGGTATATGCCTAGTAGTGGGATTGCTGGGTCATATAGTAGTTCTATTTGTAGTATTTTAAGGAACCTCCATACTGTTCTCCCCAGTGGCTGTATCAATTTACATTCCCACCAACAGTGTAAGAGGGTTCCCTTTTCTCCACACCCTCTCCAGCATTTATTGTTTCTAGATTTTTTGATGATGGCCATTCTGACTGGTGTGAGATGATATCTCATTGTAGTTTTGATTTGCATTTCTCTAATGATTAATGATGTTGAGCATTCTTTCATGTGTTTGTTGGCAGTCTGTATATCTTCTTTGGAGAAATGTCTATTTAGGTCTTCTGCCCATTTTTGGATTGGGTTGTTTATTTTTTTGTTATTGAGCTGCATGAGCTGCCTGTAAATTTTAGAGATTAATCCTTTGTCAGTTGATTCATTTGCAAATATTTTCTCCCATTCTGAGGGCTGTCTTTTGGTCTTGTTTATGGTTTCCTTTGCTGTGCAAAAGCTTTGAAGTTTCATTAGGTCCCATTTGTTTATTTTTGTTTTTATCTCCATTTCCCTAGGAGGTGGGTCAAAAAGGACCTTGCTGTGATTTATGTCATGGAGTGTCCTGCCTATGTTTTCCTCTAAGAGTTTGATAGTTTCTGGCCTTACATTTAGGTCTTTAATCCATTTTGAGCTTATTTTTGTGTATGGTGTTAGGGAGTGATCTAATCTCATACTTCTACATGTAGCTGTCCAGTTCTCCCAGCACCACTTATTGAAGAGGCAGTCTTTTCTCCACTGTACATTCCTGCCTCCTTTATCAAAGATAAGGTGACCATATGTGCCTGGGTTTATCTCTGGGCTTTCTATCCTGTTCCAGTGGTCTATATTTCTGTTTTTGTGCCAGTACCATACTGCCTTGATTACTGTAGCTTTGTAGTATAGTCTGAAGTCAGGCAGCCTGATTCCTCCAGCTCCATTTTTTGTTCTCAAGATTGCTTTGGCTATTCGGGGTCTTTTGTGTTTCCATACAAATTGTGAAATTTTTTGTTCTAGTTCTGTGAAAAATGCCAGTGGTAGTTTGATAGGGATTGCATTGAATCTATAGATTGCTTTGGGAAGTAGAGTCATTTTCACAATGTTGATTCTTCCAATCCAAGAACATGGTATATCTCTCCATCTGTTTGTATCATCTTTAATTTCTTTCATCAGTGTCTTATAATTTTCTGCATACAGGTCTTTTGTCTCCTTAGGTAGGTTTATTCCTAGATATTTTATTCTTTTTGTTGCAATGGTAAATGGGAGTGTTTTCTTGATTTCACTTTCAGATTTTTCATCATTAGTATATAGGAATGCCAGAGATTTCTGTGCATTAATTTTGTATCCTGCTACTTTACCAAATTCATTGATTAGCTCTAGTAGTTTTCTGGTAGCATCTTTAGGATTCTCTATGTATAGTATCATGTCATCTGCAAACAGTGACAGCTTTACTTCTTCTTTTCCGATTTGGATTCCTTTTATTTCCTTTTCTTCTCTGATTGCTGTGGCTAAAACTTCCAAAACTATGTTGAATAAGAGTGGTGAGAGTGGGCAACCTTGTCTTGTTCCTGACCTTAGTGGAAATGCTTTCAGTTTTTCGCCATTGAGGATGATGTTGGCTGTGGGCTTGTCATATACGGCCTTTATTATATTGAGGAAAGTTCCCTCTACACCTACTTTCTGCAGGGTTTTTATCATAAATGGGTGTTGAATTTTGTCAAAAGCTTTCTCTGCATCTATTGAGATGATCATATGGTTTTTCTCCTTCAATTTGTTAATATGGTTAATCACATTGATAGATTTGCGTATATTGAAGAATCCTTGCATTCCTGGAATAAACCCCACTTGATCATGGTGTATGATCCTTTTAATGTGCTGTTGGATTCTGTTTGCTAGTATTTTGTTGAGGATTTTTGCATCTATGTTCATCAGTGATATTGGCCTGTAGTTTTCTTTCTTTGTGACATCCTTGTCTGGTTTTGGTATCAAGGTGATGGTGGCCTCGTAGAATGAGTTTGGGAGTGTTCCTCCCTCTGCTATATTTTGGAAGAGTTTGAGAAGGATAGGTGTTAGCTCTTCTCTAAATGTTTGATAGAATTCGCCTGTGAAGCCATCTGGTCCTGGGCTTTTGTTTGTTGGAAGATTTTTAATCACAGTTTCAATTTCAGTGCTTGTGATTCCTGGTGTCTCCATTGTCATTTGTTTCTAGGTATTTTTTGATTTCCTCTTTGATTTCTTCAGTCATCACTTCGTTATTAAGTAGTGTATTGTTTAGCCTCCATGTGTTTGTATTTTTACAGATCTTTTCCTGTAATTGATATCTAGTCTCATAGCCTTGTGGTTGGAAAAGATACTTGATGCAATTTCAATTTTCTTAAATTTACCAAGGCTTGATTTGTGACCCAAGATATGATCTATCCTAGAGAATGTTCCATGAGCACTAGAGAAGAATGTGTATTCTGTTGTTTTAGGATGGAACGTCCTATAAATATCAATTAAGTCCATCTTGTTTAACGTATCATTTAAAGCTTGGGTTTCCTTATTTATCTTCATTTTGGATGATCTGTCCATCGGTGAAAGTGGGGTGTTAAAGTCCCCGACTATGAATGTGTTACTGTCAATTCCCCCTTTTATGGCTGTTAGTATTTGCCTTATGTATTGAGGTGCTCCTATGTTGGGTGCATAAATATTTACAATTGTTATATCTTCTTCTTGGATTGATTCCTTGATCATTATGTAGTGTCCTTCTTTGTCTCTTGTAATAGTCTTTATTTTAAAGTCTATTTTGTCTGATATGAGAATTGCTACTCCAGCTTTCTTTTGGTTTCCATTTGCATGAAATACCTTTTTCCATCCCCTTACTTTCAGTCTGTATGTGTCTCTAGGTCTGAAGTGGGTCTCTTGTAGACAGCAAGTATATGGGTCTTGTTTTCGTATCCATTCAGCCAGTCTGTGTCTTTTGGTGGGAGCATTTAGTCCATTTACATTTAAGGTAATTATCGATATGTATGTTCCTATTCCCATTTTCTTAATTGTTTTGGGTTCATTATTGTAGGTCTTTTCCTTCTCTCGTGTTTCTTGCCTAGAGAAATTCCTTTAGCAGTTGTTGTAGAGCTGGTTTGGTGGTGCTGAGCTCTCTCAGCTTTTGCTTGTCTGTAAAGGTTTTAATTTCTCCATCAGAGGTTAATGAGATCCTTGCTGGGTAGAGTAATCTTGGTTGTAGGTTTTTCTCCTTCACCACTTTAAATATGTCCTGCCACTCCCTTCTGGCTTGCAGAGTTTCTGCTAAGAGATCAGCTGTTAACCTTTTGGGGATTCCCTTGTGTGTTATTTGTTGTTTTTCCCTTGCTGCTTTTAATATGTTTTCTTTGTATTTAATTTTTGACAGTTTGATTAATATGTGTCTTGGCATATTTCTCCTTGGATTTATCCTGTATGGGACTCTCTGTGCTTCCTGGACTTGATTAACTATTTCCTTTCCCATATTAGGGAAGTTTTCAACTATAATCTCTTCAAATATTTTCTCAGTCCCTTTCTTTTTCTCTTCTTCTTCTGGGACCCCTATAATTCGAATGTTGGTGCGTTTAATGTTGTCCCAGAGGTCTCTGAGACTGTCCTCAGTTCTTTTCATTCTTTTCTCTTTATTCTGCTCTGCAGTAGTTATTCCCACTATTTTATCTTCCAGGTAACTTATCCCTTCTTCTGCCTCAGTTATTCTGCTGTTGATCCCATCTAGAGTATTTTTCATTTCATTTATTGTGTTGTTCATCATTGTTTGTTTCATCTTTATTTCTTCTAGGTCCCTGTTAAATGTTTCTTGCATTTTGTCCATTCTATTTCCAAGCTTTTGGATTATCTTTCCTATCGTTACTCTGATTTCTTTTTCAGGTAGACTGCCTATTTCCTCTTCATTTGTTAGGTCTGGTGGGTTTTTGCCTTGCTCCTTCATCTGCTGTGTGTTTCTCTGTCTTCTCATTTTGCTTAACTTACTGTGTTTGGGGTCTCCTTTTCACAGGCTGCAGGTTCGTAGTTCCCGTTGTTTTTGGTGTCTGCCTCCAGTGATTAAGCTTTGTTCAGTGGGTTGTGTAGGCTTAATTTTAAGAAGACCACTTGACAGCAAGAATTCACCCTGGGGAAGATATTTTGAAATCATGTTTAACAGGGAATTGCTGAAGGAACTGGCATTGGTACCCAAGAGAGAGGATTTTGTCTCTATTCGCATACTTGTAGAATTCTCCTGCCGGAGGGGAAGCCAAACTAAGACAAATAAGTGTTAGTCACGGGAAGGAAGATATCACCTTGATATGAGCAAAAAAATCGGACAATGTGAGTTGTCCAATAATGAAGAAGTCTCGTGAAATATTGAACTTCTAATCACCAGAAACATTCAAGTACAGGCTGCATAACCATATTGCAGAGATGTTTTCCCTAACTTTTCATGTACCAGTCATTCTGGACTTATTTCTTTTCCTGGAATATTCCACCCTTTTTCCCATTTGTGGGTCTTCACCCATATGTTTCCCTTGCTTGAAAGACTCCCACTTCTTTCTCATATTCTATCCAACACACATATCCTTTCTTCTGCCTGACCGTTTTTCATCTTTTAGCTTTAGATTCAGCTCCCCTTGCTTTATCTTCCTTTCACTCTCTTGACTTCCTATATCTTAGCATCATCTATTACATTTGGTGATAATTTTTTTTCATGTTTCCCTTCCTCAAAAGACTGAAAATTTTAATTGCTCTATCCTCAGGGCCTGGTACACAGTAGGTGCTCAATAATTTTTTATTGTGTTAATGAATGTGTAAGCCTTATATGAATGATTACTATAGTGTATGTTAAACTGTAAGTTTCCTTAAGACTCTCCAAGACTGTGGTTTCATGGAGGGAAATGGAGAATCTTCATCCTAAACATTTTACTTTTATTTTCAGAGTTAAGGAGAAGAATCCCCATTGAAGTCTGGAAATTGTACTGATATTCAGTATTATTCATTTCAGACATAACTAACTTCTAACCACTCTAGTGCAAGGGATACAAACTCAAATATCTGTAAGGGCAAGACAGGTAATGTGACTGTGTGACGTGGGACAAGCATAGATGGTAGGAAATGAGGACATTTATGATTAAGACTAGAGAGTGAAAATCCTACTTACAGGCATTCAAATAGTAGTAGTTTCTCAAATTTTTAAATATATAGTAATACATTGATTTAAAGTTCACCTGTATCTTATTTTCTTATTTACTTTCAATGAAAATAAGAACATAATAAAAACGATGGCCACAAATGGAAATCAGGTGTACTAACAGTAATTAAAATAAAGGGCTCTAACAAAGTAATGAAGTGTGAATGACTTAAAGTTAAAATTATGTGCTCTGCCAAGATTTTTCAGAAAATTAGATTTGAAAGGTTTTCAGAGATTTGAAACAGTAGTTCTCAGCAAATGCAGAGGCAAATGTTACTAGGTAATTCAATTGAGTTAAAGAGTACTACAGATCTTGTAGTGAATGGAAATTTTGGAGTGAATTTACATTTGGTTCATTCAAGGAATTTCTTAAGATTTAAACCTAGAATTTTGAGTGGATGACCTCACTGACTTCAAGGCCCCTGAAGTGTGTCCTGTCATCATCATTAATTCTCCAAAACTTATCACCTGCGTTGTGCAACAGGATAGAGTTCCTAGATAGAAAGCATGTTTTTTTTTTCTTTAAATCTCTTTTCTTGGTCCTCTTCTCTTTTGCTGTCTTTTATTTATTTTTATTTTTAAATTTTTAAATAGATTTATTTAATTAATTAATTATTTTTTGGCTGTGTTGGGTCTTTGTTGCTGTGCACTGGCTTTCTCTAGTTGCGGCGAGCGGGGGCTACTCTTCGTTGTGGTGCGCGGGCTTCTCATTGTCGTAGCTTCTCGCTGCGGAGCACGGGCTCTAGGCACGCAGGCTTCAGTAGTTGTGGCATGTGGGCTCAGTAGTTGTGGCTTGCAGGCTCTAGAGCTCAGTCTCAGTAGTTGTGGCGCACAGGCTTAGTTGCTCCGTGGCATGTGGGATCTTCCCGGACCAGGGCTCGAACCTGTGTACCCTGCATTGGCAGGTGGATTCTTAACCACTGCACCACCAGGGAAGCCCCTCTTTTGCTGTCTTTTAAAAATTGGTTCTGGATTTTCAAAAAGAATTACTTTTAAAATAATTTAAAAATTTTTTAATTTTAAAATAATTTCAAATTTAAGGAAAAGTGGCACGAACAGTACAAATGTAATTTTTCTAGAGCTAGTTGAGATTGGTGCCCCATTACCTCAGATACTTTAATGTGCATATTTCACAAACAAGGAAATCCTCCAATATAACCCAATACCACCATCAAATCCTTAGATCCAATTCAAGATTCACCAGTTCTCCCAATCATGTCCTTACAGAAAAATAGTCCAGTCATGTTCTGTACCTAGTTTTCATGTCTTTAGTTTCCTTCAGTCTGTAACAGTTTGGTAGTCTCTCCTTGACTTTAATGACCCTGACACATTTTGAACATTCTAGAGCTGTTGTTTTGTAGGGTATCTGTTGTTTTGTAGCATATTCATTTAGTAGAGACTCAGGTTATTTACCTCTGGAAGGAAATACCACACAAGTGATTCTCTGTTCTTCATATTGCATCACATCAGGTGGGGCATGATGTCAATTTGTTTCATTTTATGGGGAAATATTTTGAGACCAGCTACGTATTCCATTCCTCATTAAACTTTCAGTTTATCTGTTTCCTTATACATTTATTTATATTTACATAGACTCATGGATTCCTAATTTATTCAGTTAGATATACTCTTTTATTAACATAATGTCTTTAATGTTTAATTTTGGCCAGTGGGTCAGATTTGATGCTCAGTTATGGTCACTTGCAGGTATCTGTGTTTTATTGATGTGTCCCCATCATTCTCTGAGATTCTCTGAGCAGTATATCTAGAGCTCTTCTGTCTATTGGTCTACCTACCTACCTATTTCTTTCCATGTATGTATGTATGTATGTATCTAACTATCTCTGTGTCTGCATACATTCTACATATATTCTATAGCTCTGTTCAAGCTTGGACATGGCAATACCCTAATAGCAACAAGCACACCTAGTTCTCATCCACTAAAAGAAGCTAGTGTTTCTTGAAAAAAATGGGTATTTTCAGGGCTGGGACAGAGAAAGTACACAATGAGGCAGAAACAACTTGTGGGACTGGAGAGAAAGAAAGAAGTTATACACACACATTTATCGCTATATTTCATGAACCAGCAGTTCATAGCCATATCTTTAATTGTAACCCAACACTACCGGGTTCATTCTAGTTTCGCCCTTTATCATGTTTATAATTTCTCTGATGGATAGTGAAAAGCCAGGCTCCTCCAACGTGGGATATGTTTACTTTTAATCAACCTTCCTATATGAAACCGATCACCTGCTCCTTGCCCTGCACAGACAGCCTCCTTACCCGACTTGGGTCCTGACACCCCATGTCTGGCTGCTGCACTGTGGATATCCTCTTCACCTTGCTAAGGACCCACCTCCCTCACTGTGTCACTGTGGTGCCCCAAGTCCTAATGTGAACTTACCTTGCTGCCCCACCTAAGGGATTTGGGGCACTGAATTTTTCAGAAAGGGGAAAGTGAAGAGAAAGCGAACAGAAGGGGACATCTCAATAGCAAATAAACTCTGGAGAAATAAAAAGAGACAAATGCCATGGCCCACTAAGGAATTGTAAATTACTCAGTGTGCATATGCCCTTAGATGTCAAGAATGCAGGGAGTATGGAATTCAAGTGAGGTATAGAGGCACGTGTGAGATAATTAAAATATTAGCAAAATTATGAAACTCTTAAAAACTATTTTTCCCAAAGTTTTCATGTAGCCCCGGTGTCTGTATATATAAAATCAATATTTTAGCCTTTTCTCCAAACAAACAAAAAAAGTCATGGCTCATCCGTTTAATATTTGGATCCTTGACATTGCATTCGCTCCTTGTTTGTTTATGATAATATTTAGAATGGTATTGAGAGCAATCCTGCTGCTATGAAAATTTAAATTTTATTTCTTGCTTTTGTGCTTAACTTGTCAACCTTAACATTCCTGAGATCACAGTGTGGAGGGCTTTGGATTTATTATCCTTCTAAAGTGCTGTATGCAGAAATGTTCTCCAAACCTCTCTGACCTAAAATCCTGGGGGAAATCTTGTGATAATAGATTGTTTATGGGCTTGCAGTGGATTTTACCTAAAACAGGGTGCCTTAAACTACTCTGATACTGCATTTTTGTTTGGATCTAAATCATGTCTAAAATTAATTTCAAAATTACCAAAACATCCGCTTGAAACCATAAAATTATATCAACCTAAAGATAACTTAAAGATATCCCGTGACATATGTTCTTTATTTGAATGCAAATGTACATTTGAGTTGGTGTAACTGATCTCAGTTGCTCACTGAATTCTCATGAGGTTGCTATGGAAAATGAATAGATGTTCCTAAAAGTAGCTATGGGGCACTGAACCTACTCAGATGAATACATTTTTAAAAGGATAACTATGGCTTCAAATATAAAACCAATAAATCCACAAACATTAAATATTTTTAACCTTAATTCCTTATAGTCTACAATTCAAATGAGTCACATAGAATAAAAATTGTACCTTGTATATAGGATCTTCGAAGAATAGACTCTTATTTTCAAATATATCAGAGATTAGGCTAGAATAATAACACATCTTATATTTTCATAACACACATGTTTTTCCAGTACACTTTCTGTAGTACTTTCATATTTTGTATTCCTCGGAGCAGCATGATTTTTTTAAAAAAATGCTATCTTAGTATCTTGGTGTTCACATCCTTGTCCCCTGCTCTGCTTTCCAACTGGGTATATAACTTTGGATAAGTTATGCTAACCCTCTGCAACCCAGAGAATAAAAAAGGGAGTTGGATCAGATCAAGGCTTCTTAGCCTCTTCTGTGCTCTGGATGTCTTTGACAGCCTGGTGAAGCCTATGGCCCTTCTAAGAATAATGTTCTTAAATCAGTGAAATAAATACAATTACAAATAAAACCAATTATATTGAAATTCAGTTATTAAGGTATCGAAAAGCAAGTTTATGATACGGTAATGCATGTTTCTTCTATCATTAAATAAATAAATAAAGGTGAATCCATGACTACTACAATTTTAATGCTGTGATGAGTATAAACAGCACTTTGAGGTATCTGCAACAACACTAATATGAGTTGAAAATATCTGTGGTTTCTATTGGTGACGAAGTCACAGGTACTCCTAATAACATTGTGGTTCCTAGCCTATATTCATCATTAATGGAAATACTAAAGAGTCATAAGCTGGAGAAAATAAAAATGTGATCTTTTTTTCCTGTCCAAGTTTAGAAATGCCCAGAATTCTGTGCATTAGATGATCTCAAAGGAAATTTCCAACAAAAATATTCCAAGACTGTAAACAGTCCTGCTAGTTAGGTAGGGTGGTGTGCATTTAGAATTCCTGTATTCCATGTGTGGACCATGGACAGACAGAAGCATCAGCATTGCCTACCTGGGGCTTGTCAGAAAGAGATACAGTACCTCCGGCCAGCCACAGATCTACTGAATCTGAATCTATGTGTTTACAAGATCCTTAGGCGATTTGGTACGCACATTATTGCTTGAGAAGTGCTTCTATAGATGAGGCTGTTGAGCCTGTCTGGGAGCTTTTAAGCTGTGGTTAAACTGAGTCCCTTAGGATTCCCCAGATCGACAGTCAACTTCCTCCATTTTCTAAAACTTGCCCTTAAACCCAAAGTTCTAAGAATTTGGTGACAGATCTGCCAGCAAGGAGATCAGTGCTGATAGAGACACATGGAGATTTTCATGGAAAATTTAGGTTGAGAGTTACTTAAGGATCAATAGTTGAATGGGTCTAGATGTTTTTGGAGAATTGAAGAGCCCCAGGCAGTAGTTTGAGATTTGGCAAAAGCAAATTGTCTCTGAAAAATGGGGGAAGAATGAGAACAAGTCTGACTGCATAATCAGACAGAAACATAGTTTAACTATAGGCACAGTTAATGTTCTTGTGAATACATGTTTTTCAGTGCTATGGAACCAATTTTGTAGGTATTTACGTAAAATATGAAACAGATAGTGTCTTATGAACTGCATCATGTTTACATGGGGAGGAAAGCCACTCCTGAAGTGTCTTACAGTGAAATTCTCTAATAGAAATTTCAATGTAATATACATTTATTGAACCTCTGTTCTATACCAGTGGAAATTCAGGGATGAATTAGACACTGTTCTTGCCATAAAAGAATTACCAGTTTATTTCATGAGCCAAGCCAAAAAAAAGTTATATTGACAAAAAGAGTATAAGTTCTATAATAGAAGCAGACACAAGATACTATTTATAGTGGTTTGGAGGGGGTTGCATAGAACTTTAAGTTTCTGTTTACTCTTTTACTTGTTGACTCAACCATTCATTCATTCATTTGTTCAACAATGTTTATTGAGCCATTAGCCAATGTCACACACTAATCTTTATGCCTAAGCGTAGAATGCTAATGTTGGAAGTGGTAAGATACATCTTGGTTGAAATTAGGTTGGGTTTTATATGCCCTGTTTAGCATGTTGAGCCTTATCCAACAAGCAACTGGGAAGCTCTAAAAGATTTTCAAGTTAGGAAGTTCCTGATCATACTTGAATTTGAAGAGCATCATTCTTGGGACAGTCATGAAACGTGACTGGACAGGGGGCTTCAGAAGGTTATTTTAAGATTTTAAACCTGGAAAAATCCTTCTTGTGTTTATTTCAGGGTTTCTTGCATTTTTAAAACTCTCTCATTCCTTTCTTAATAATATTTTCAGGCAAATATCTGGCTTGTGTTGGAATTTTATAGTATAATGTACTTCTTGTCAGGTGTTTTGGTTTAGCAATATAATTAACATTTTTTTTTTTCTATCATTACTTTGCAGCTTTGGTCACTTGTCTTGATTTTATGGCCAGTTACTATTTTCTTAATTTTGGCTATTACCCGGACCAAATTTCCTCCAAGACCAAAGGCAACTTGTAAGTAAATGAGATTTGTTTATTTCCCTAACTTTTGGATTCTAGTTAAATTTTATTTTGCTACCACTTTAGTGTTTTACTGTAAAATTTATTTTTCTGAGTAGTGTTCCCACTTGGAAGTGTTTGTATAAATGCTTAGTATGTCTTTTCCCCAGTCTTTTGAATCAGTAAGAAGTTGAGCCTGTAATATTTATCTAGAAAAAATATAAAGTATGTAGGAGCAAGAATATATTTTAATCTTTAACTATAAAATTTTAACTCATTTAGTGTTCATCTCATAAATCCCACCATAGTGTGTACACCAGAAACAAGCAGCCATCTCAAACTTAGATCATCCTTTTCTTTTGTATCATAGCAGAAGCCATAGAGTGGAATTTGATCAACTGAACAAATGAAATCCAGAGTACTATAAAAATCTCAAGGGCTAATACTTGAATGGTGCAATGTATCAAAACATTTAGTTTAAAAGAAGATTATTTTCCAATTAGTGTTGTTTCAGTTACATTTAGTCATTACCAAGTTATAAAATGGGCACAATGCCCACTCAGTTCGTGATTTCTTTTGGATCCAGGATGGAAATGCAGAAGAGACTCAGAAAAGTCTTCAAAACTGAGCAGGATGAGCCTTTTAACCCCAATGATGTGACCAGTGTTGTTTTTGCTTTTGTTTTTAAACTTCGGAGTCAGTTTTCTTAGGAGAGGAGTAAAGTCAGGTCAGATGTTTCATGTTTCACAAAGCAGCCATCTCCTAAAAAGCTTCCTGTAAATCAGATTTCTGAAAAATCAAATTGTATTTCAGATAAATTATGGTAACCCACCAAATAAAAGAACACTATGCCGAATTATTTGTAAAGAGAATAATGAGCTAGTGACTTTTTAAAGTAAGCACAGTGCTTTTCAATCACCCAGTCCTAAGAAGTAAGATGAGAGCCATGGTGGAATCTACTTGAATTATACACAATATGATAATTCAAAAGAAAGTATCAATTCCGTTAGTGTGAAGCATTTAAACTCTTGGTGCTAGAACAAATAATTCCTTACATTTGAATTGCACCTTATCATTTCTAAAGGACTTTTGCACAAGTGATTATGTAGAGTTACTGATGAGATTTTATTAGGTTGTTTATAAAAACAGCATAATTTTGTTCTCTTCATATTGTGTGTATATTAGTTCTTTATTATAACAGATTAATTCCATTGTATACTGTTGGAATTTATGTATCCTTGTATATCTTAAGTAACATGGACTTCAGAAATAATGCATTCAGAACATAAGGACAAATACTCTTTGAACTACTCTAGTTAAAGATGCTAATTAGCAATTTGCTAGCGATAGTGATAGGAGTTTGTTAGCTCCTTTCAACAACTTATTTTCACCAATTTCTTGTTCTTAAGGATTTTTCAGTTATATAAAGTTCCTTTTCTAAAACTTCTAAGAGAAAAATATAAGGTGTGTGAGTGAGTAGTCTTAAACCAATTGATGTTACCCTATAGGATTTAGAGATTCATGGGGAAAATCATGGAGAGCTCTTATAATCCCACTAAATTATAAAGAAAAACTTGGAAAAGCCATGTGACAAGTGCTTCACAGACCAAATAAAAGGCTCTGCAAAACACACTATCCAAAAGGAAATGAATAACCATTTTTTACTGTGAACCTGTTATCATACTCTAGTAATAATTAGCTTAGAAGCAATTATGTTTGTGGGTAGGAGGGAACAAAATTATAGAAGAGTTCAAACATTAAGAGTATTTTTGCTAGAGTCTCTCAGACCGTGTAAGACTCAGTCTAGAAAATAGATAATTCGTTTGTTATTAGAACTGAAAGGGACCCTCTCACTTTACAGATGAGAACACTGTGACCCAAGGAGATTTTAATTTGCCAAAATTCAATCATGTGGGATAAGAGAGAAAGGTATTGGAAACCACCTTTATTTATTCTTTGTCCATGAGATTTGTGTCATATCTTACCCTCTTACACATAGAGCCAAATACAAAGTATGTCCAAGATTTTAACTCATCCTATAGAGTAGAGTATAAAATGTAATTTTATAATTGGAGGTACTATTCTGTAGAGTAATGTAGAGAATCTAAAACTAGTATAGATGCAGTTACTTTTTTTTTCTTTCTTGTGGTAGAGAGAGAATACCTTCAAAATGATAGTTTGGATTTAGGTTTTTTAATTCTGTTTTTTTAGATTGTTGTTTTTCTTTGTTTTCCACATCTGTTATACTGGAAGATTAAAATGAGCTGATAATAATCATGATAAATATGTCTTGATCTCATACTATGTAATGGCTGTGTTCCTCATTTCACAGTCAAGAAAACCAAGGCACAGAGAGGTTAAGTAACTCATTCAAGGTTGCACAGTTAATAAGTGGTGGTGTCAGTATTTGAACCCAGACAGTCTGGCTCCAGAATCTGGTTTTAAGCTTATAGGCTCACATTTCTTAAATCCAGTAGTCAGTACTAATTTTTCATGTTTCATTATTTAGATTTTGCAAAAGTAGACTAAAAATTAGAAATTAGGAATATAAACTCCTTCCCTGTCTCTATCATGAACTAAAAAAATATGGGGAAGAAGTGGATTCTGATGTATGTATGAGACTTATCCTAAATATTATTTTTTAAGGTGGAATGCTGCCCCTGTTTGACAAATTCTACATGCATCATTGTAGTTCTAGTATCACAGAAATCAGATCCTGCTTAACAGAGTAAAAATCCTTTTTGGGCTTCAGTGACTTCTTCAGTATTAGCTGGGCAATAGAGAAATGAAGACGAAACTCCAGACTACACCCCAGCTGAAACTCAGCTATGGTGAGAATGGGAGTTGTCATCCCGTGGGTACATTCTGCTCCCAGACTAGCCAGGCAGGTATGTAGGACTGGTAAATCATTCAGAACAAATATAATCAGCAACTCAAAGGACTCCCTCGGTAGTCCTTCTGTTGGGCCCTGGAGAATACTGGATTTTTGGTGAGTACGGAAGCTGCTGCAGTCCCTGCCATGGTGAGCACCAGTCTGAAGCAAAATGCTTACTTTTGGCATCATCTGCCTTCATTTACTCCCTTTTGTGTTGCCACCAACAGCTTAGGTTAACTTGCCCCTGCAAATACTAAGTCCCAGGTAAAGAAAGCTTTCCAAAGGCTGGCAGACAGGCCCAGATACTTCTTGTTCACACGGAGAAGAAATGGGCCTACGCGCCAAGTCTGAAATAGTTCCAACCGCTTGTAATCTCTACAGGCAGTGGCTTGTCAAGAGGCAAGCTTTAAAAGCCAAAATATTATGCTTAGGAGCAAAGGCAAACAAAAGCAAACCAAACTCCCAAATCACATTGAGGCTAAGCCAAGCTATAATGTGCAGTGAGTTGCTTCTGTCTCCTTTTAACACACATACCCATGAAAGTGCAGGCAAACAGTTCCTCAGTGATGATTACCTTACAAGACCCACCCATAATGAAATAAGTGGATGCCCAAAAATGTAGTATCGCCAACAAGAAGTCACATTTTTATGAAGTTAATGAAAAACAGTGTTTTTTAAGTGGTTGAAAATATCCCTAAAATGGAAATTATACTGTACATATATAATCATGTGCTGAATTAAACTCCACCTGTACAAATATGATCATGTGCTAAATTAAACTCCAACTGTCTCGAGGCTGTCACTTTCTAATACCCCTGTCTCCTCAGAAAATAAGAAATTCATCCAATCCCACAGCTGAAAACAGGGACTGTTGGAAGGCAAGGGAAACTGCTAACTGAATGATATCCAAATTTGTGTTATCACAGGGTTAAACTGAATTCCACCCATCCACATGTGACTCAGCAGCTTTGCTAAATCCAAGGTCATCATTCCTAACACGTCTTTTGGCTTCCAAAGCATACATTTTGTCTTCATGGATGCAATAAAAATAATAATAGTAGTAAACGTTTATTGACAACTTGACCATCGGCAGGCACCGTGCTAAGTACTTTGCATATATTTCCTGAGTTAAGACTTACATCATCTCTTTGAACTATGTAATATGATTATTCCTATTTTAAAGGTAACAAAACTGAGGCATAGAAATGTTAAGTAATTTACTAACGTTCACATAATTACTATGTCCTTGAGCCTGGATTTTAACCACAGTTCCCTCCCCTCCCGGAACCCATACAGTGAGTTTTTCCAGGTCACAAATGCCAACAATGGCAATCCTAAGGCTCATCTGAGTTTACAGCCTCTCCAGTTTCTTCCTCATACCACCTGTTAGTACTGTCAGAGATCGAAGATGGTTGTAAAAGTGAACTCAGTTGGTTTTTCTATTTGTCAGCAGCTCTAGGCAAAAATGTGAGAAGATGGATTGAAATTATTGATTAATTGGTGGCTTGTGGGATCCATGGGTGTTGTTATACCTACGGTATCTGAATTGTTAGTGGGAAAGAGCCTATGAGGCCCCTCACTGGTGAAGGCTTTGAAAGCCAGAGGAGTGAGTTTTTTTCTGGCCCTGCTCTTGCTCTGACTTTTTGTGTGGTGTGTTTTTGTTTTGTTTTTTTGCGGTACGCGGGCCTCTCACTGTTGTGGCCTCTCCCGCTGTGGAGCACAGGCTCCGGACGCACAGGCTCAGCGGCCATGGCTCACGGGCCCAGCCGCTCCACGGCATGTGGGATCTTCCCGGACCAGGGCACGAACCCGCGTCCCCTGCATCGGCAGGCGGACTCTCAACCACTGCGCCCCCAGGGAAGCCCTGTGTGGTGTGTTTTTATGAAAGTGAAGGCAAGTGCACAAGGATAGAATTCCGGGGTGTACCACGCTCTCCAGAACACTCATGATTTAATAGTATTAGTTGAGGAACCCATGGTAAATAATATCCTTTTGTATGTTGATTGGCTAAAATTAACATAGGCTTTGTTCTGGGAAGATCAGAACTCATCATCACTCATCTTCTGCTCAGGATTGCCCCATCCGATTTCTCCATTCTCAGGTGTGCCAGCAACACTAGGTAATCTCTCAGGTTAGAGACATCTGAGTCATCTTGACTCCTCCCTTTGCTTCACCTCCCAAACCACTATCCTTCAAATCAGAATCTGTCTTGTGAAATGCGTCCTGGAGTTATCCCTTCCCTTCCATACTTCCTGCCACCCTTTGGTTCAAGATCTCAGTTTCATGCCTGGATTTCTTCAAAAGGTGTTTTTTTTTTTTGTCTATTTGCTTTTTATTTGTCTTTTTTGTTTGTTTGTTTCTGGAAGCCCTGCCTCTAACTCTTCCCACATTTTATCATCAGATAATGCCCTAAAATACTCTTTGGGTCAATCAGATTTCAACTTCTCTTTGCCTCACTTTCAGGACCTTTGTAATTAGGATTCATCCAACTTTCTGTTCTGAAGTATGATGCCTGTGCCTAAAGAAACTGTTTCTGAAAGTCTTCCACACATCCCATGCTCATGGCTCCCCGCCGCCATTGTCTATTAAAAGACAAGCTTACCCTTTCGCCTTCCCTGGTCATTCAAACTCCAATTATTTCTCCTTTATATCTTTCTTGTGGATATATTGGCTAATAATGAGTGGTCTTTGACCACTTTATGCTTTAATCTGGACTCACTCATTGGACAGATAGCACATTAATAGCCGAAATCACATCATAACATCACACTTTTATCACACTCTTGTCAGATACAGCGTAATTCCTAACATAGGAAACAAAATAGGAATGCTATGTGTTGGTCAGAATTTGATACAGTTTGAAAAATTGATATGGATGATTAGATTACAAAATTCATCCAGAGATGGATAACAGAAAAATCAGTGTAAGCCAGGTGGGTGAAGGACAACAAGTTAGCTTGTTTAGGGTGTGATTTTTACTTCTTTGACCCAGGTAAATATGACTGTGCTATCAAAAATGTCTATAATGGTAATATTAGGAAAAGAAAATGGATATAAATCTCCCTCACTCCTCCCCAGGTAGATTTACCTGGGAATTTCCCTCACAAATTAATAAATTCTTGTGAACGCATATGAAAGATTTTTGTGTGGGAGAGATTTACAGTCTGCTTCTTGTTTAAGTTCCAGAAAAGGTTGGAACAGCTTTTTTTTTTAACACCTTTATTGGAGTATAATTGCTCTACAATGTTGTGTTAGCTTCTGCTGTATAACAAAGTGAATCAGCTATATGTATTCATATATCCCCATATCCCTTCCCGCTTGTGTCTCCCTCCCACCCTCCGTATCCCACCCGTATCCCACCCCTCTAGGTGGTCACAAAGCACCGAGCTGATCTTCCCGTGTGATGCACTACCAAATATAAAATAGATAGCTAGTGGGAAGCATTCGCATTGCATGGAACAGCTTTTTTTTTTTTTTTTTTTTGGGGTCGGCGGGCCTCTCACTGGTTGTGGCCTCTCCCGGATAAGAAAGCCTGTGGAGCACAGGCTCCGGACGCGCAGGCTCAGTGGCCATGGCTCATGGGCCCGGCTGCTCCGCGGCATGTGGGATCTTCCCGGACCGGGGCACAAACCCGTGTCCCCTGCATCGGCAGGCGGACTCTCAACCACTGTGCCGCCAGGGGAGCCCCTGCATGGAACAGCTTTTGAATGTCAAAGCCAGAGTCCCATCATTTACTTCTTCCATCAGTAAGTCAGTAGTTAACTGTTTTGGGGAACATTACTGACCCTTTAGATGATAACCCAGAAGGAAATTCTGTGAAACTCATAGAAGCCGAGGACTGGGATTACATGGTGATTGCCTGCTCCAGCGCTCCAGGCAGACTTGAATGGAGCAGGAGGAAAGGGGACGTGAATACGGCCCCACTACACTTGTGCACAGGGACGGCCACAGTTCCGGCTGGTAGTTGCCCATCTCCCTGACTTGGAATTCTGCCATTCTCTCATGCAGTGCAGATGGGCACACCCTAATGCCACATAACGTGACAAAAGGATTTATCAGCTAATACCCTCTTAGGCTTAGTGCACAGAGTTGCATCCGAGAATGGGAAATACCTTGAAGTACAATAACACTAATTTAACAAGCAGAAAGATAGAGCGTAAAGAATAGCTGTTGATTGCACAGTGGAGGATTTTGTTTTTCTGCTCATTTTGCTTCATCCCTACTTTTGATGATCTACCTTACAAGCTTCCCAGACATGACTGCCTCACTGAAAGTGGCTCTGGGAGTCACATGCCTTCTCTTTTTTTACTCCTTTTCCCTTTTCTTCCCTTTATAAAGAGCAGAGGAATTCCTGTTACTGTCAGATAGGAACCTCTAATATCCAAGCCTGTCTGATAAATACAGATAAATAAATGATTGCTTATAAAATTCTCACAAGTATAGTAATGTCACTTGCCGAGGTACGACTATCAGTTGATGTTTCCAGTATACCCTTGGAGCTAAGAGGCTGATTTAACAAAGTAATTTCAGCCAATTCCTTTTCACTTGTCAGAGAACATAGAGCCCACACACAGGCTCACAGGTGAGGGTTTGGCTTCATGGCTGGCTGTGTGTTTTCCTGAGTGACTGTTTTATTAAACCTTCCTGTAAGCATCACCCAGGAAAGCTGGCCTACCAGACCTTAGTCATTTTATGCTACTCTCGCGATTCAAGTTTTCTCATTCTCTTTGATTAGGTCATATCATGTCCTTTGCTTAGATCAATGAACCAGTGTATTTTTAGAGTGAAAGTAGCTCTCATGGAAGAAATGCCACAGCATACAGTATTGGCTTGTCTCAGGTCAGTTAGAATTTCATTGTGGGTTAGAATTATAGTATTTTCACATTAAAAAATAAAATCTTTGTTTTGGTTATATATTTATGTATTTATGCTTATATATAAAATCATTACTATCGTGAGAGGCAATGTAGGGGCTTAGAGCACAGACTAGAGATGCAAACTGCCTGTATTCAAACATAAGCCTAGGATAAAACTCTTGGATTCTTGGAGCCTCATTTTCCATATCTGTATATTGAAGTTAATAATAGCACCTACCTCATAGAGTTGTGAGAATTAAATGAATTAATACTTGTTAAATACTTAGAAAAGTACCTGGCACATAATAAGAGCTACATTAGTGTTGGATATTATTTTTTATATTATATATGATATAATAATGCATATAGAGTATAATATCAATAATTGAGTATCATTGAAATCATCTAGGCTGTCATTATTTGACGGATAAGAAAGCAGGCTCAGAAAAGTTAAGACACTTGATTAAGGTTTCACATTTATTCTTGCCATTGTCACATATTTAAAAGGTATCTCACGTCTGTGCTGATCAAGAACGTCATGAGGACCCAGAGCAATCAAGTCTATAACAGACTATGTATCAGGAACTAAAATAAGTACGCAGTGCAATAAATTCCCCAGTGGAGGTCGGACCAAGAGCAGAAGCAGCAGAAAAGATGGAATCCAAGCAGTTTTACCTGGAATCAGGGCTAGGGCCACAGGGAGGCAGATACAAGGCAAAATTTGAGGGGTTAACAAAAACTCAGTAATCAAGATCAATCATGTTTCAATACAATATTCTAAAATATAAAAATTAATTTTAAAATTCTATATGCAAAATACCAAAATTTTAAATAAAGTCAAGATCAGTATTACTGCTTTTTCTTTTGCCTTGGGCTCCAGTGTGGCTCATATAGCACTACCTGGGATATCAGGAAAGGTTTCACAAGGAAGTTCTGTGTGTTAGCATGATTCTTAAAGAATGAGTAGGAGTTTGTCAGCTAGACAACATGTCTTTGCATTCCTAACAGAGAGCAATCAACATGAGTGAGGACATAGGACATGAAAGAGTTAGATGTACCAGGAATTTGGAGTTTGCTTTGTCTGAAAAAGGAGAATGTTTATTGTGAGTGTTGGGAGATGAGGCTATTTGGTCAGTAGCAAAAGTATTGGACTTTATTTTGAAGATGATGAGAAGACATTGTAACTTTTTTTTTTTTTTTTGCGGTACGCGGGCCTCTCACTGTTGTGGCCTCTCCCGTTGCGGAGCACAGGCTCTGGACGCGCAGGCTCAGCAGCCATGGCTCACGGACCCAGCCGCTCCACGGCATGTGGGATCTTCCCGGACCAGGGCACGAACCCGTGGTCCCCTGCATAAGCAGGCGGACTCTCAACCACTGCGCCACCAGGGAAGCCCACATTGGAACTTTTGAGTAAATTAATTTTGTTTCAAAATATTTATCTCTTTTCCGACCATAGAAATACATGCTCATTTTTTAAAAATTAAGTAATTTAATACGAGTATTCATGTTGCAAAAAGGAGAAGTCTCCTTGCCTTCTAAAGTAATATAAGTAACATAATCTTGCCTTCTAAAGATAACCATCGTTAACATTTCAGTGTACATTTTCTCAGACTTTTTTCTCTGCATATAACACACACACACACACACACACACACACAACTAAAATTCGAACATCGGGATCAGATAACATTTAGAAAGAGTTCCTACAGCAGAATGAAAGAGGGTTTAGTAGGAACTGGTGACTGGATTGGGCACAGAGTTCTGGTTTTAAGACTCGCACTTCAGTTTTCATTTTCACGATCTCTTGATTACCCTGGAAATGCTAGGGGGCTAAAATGTCTAGACTTTTCTATCACAGATAGTGATTTCCCCAGAATTTTTTTTAATACTGCCTCCTTCAATTCTTCATTTTCTTTCCAGATTTTCAAATCCAGATTTCTTTAAAGAATAATTACTCTTTATAATATGGAGGTCTTCCATGCACAACTAGCTATAACCCTCTAATTTCATACTGTCCAAATGAGATTAACGCAATTTAGGACAAATCTGGGAGTGAAATTGCAGCTAACTAAAGAGAAAGTAATACAGGAATCACAATATTAACAGTGTTTTTTCTCCTTATCTTTTCTCTATCTTCATGATTTACAAACAGATACACTTAACCACTTGACCTTAATCAAAATCATCTAAATACACCTGTTGAAAGACATAGATTCCAGGGTTTTACTGTAGGCTTTTTTTTTTTTTAAACGTCTTTATTGGAGTATAATTGCTTTACAATAGTGTGTTAGTTTCTGCTTTATAACAAAGTGAGTCAGCTATACATATACATATATCCCCATATCTCCTCCCTCTTGCGTCTCCCTCCCGCCCTCCCTATCCCACCCCCCTAGGTGGCCACAAAGCACCAAGCTGATCTCCCTGTGCTATATGGCTGCTTCCCACTAGTACTGTAGGCTTTCTGAATTGTCACCTGGTGATGGTGATGGAGAAGGTGGTGATGCTGAGGTGATGAGGTGCTGAGGGTAGTGAGTGGGGTGGAGTTTAAAGAACTCCTTAGATGATTCTTATGCAACCTAATGTTTGAGAGCTATCTTTTTCTTTCTTTTTAATTATTTTCTTATTTTAAGTCAGTTGCATTTTCTACTAGCTCCCTACTATTGAAGAATGAATTTAATTCTTTGAGTAATTTCATGGAAGAATTTGCTTTCACCCTGTTACCTTGCAGCCATTGCCAGCATTCTCTGCCTCATTTTAGCACTGAATCTTTTGCTGTAATCCTAAGGATGTCCGAAGATTCACTATTTTTCATGTATTATGTTGAAGACAACATTTTCAGGACAGTTGAGGAGAATGCCTTCTCTCAGAGAGTACCATCAGATTGGTGACTAAGGAAAGAAGTGTTCATAATTCCCTGAATTTTTCTGCACAGATGTTTCTCCAAGATGATTTCATGCTTAAGTTACATGGCCTGGGGAACCCAGTTCCACTGAAACAAGTGTTTCACACTCTAACATTGCATCACTGTGCTGCTAGTTTCGTAAATATTAGGAGAATGAGAAAATGTCCAAAAAATCGCTTCGTTGTTTTGAAATTGCTGCCCTCTGTGCAGATGATACAAAGATGCTTCTGGAGATTCATATTCTACAAGACATGCCTAGAGCTGTAACAAATAGGCCTGCTCTCTGCCCTTAAGATGCTTACAATCTAATTGTGGGGGGAAGAAACACACACATAAAAATTTACATGCCATAATAGATGAAAAAATATAACTAAAGTAAAAGTGTTAGATTTAGCTCTTGGCACAGTGCTTTGCACATATCAGAAGCTCAGACACTTATTGATTATTTAATAGTGACATGTAATAATAATATAAGTACTTAGGAAAATAAGTAGTATTAAATAAGCAGCATTGGTGACAAAAACTACTGGAATTTTAAAAAAGGAAGAGATTGCTATGAATTAGCATAGTCAAGAATTACCCCAGTACTTGAGCTTGGAAGGAAAAAAGATTAATATGATGCCTATGCAACAAGAAGATATGTGCCCTTCAAGAGTTAGAAAGATCAGGATTAAAAACTGGGTGAGGATAGGTAGATTGGTTTGGCCAAAGTCGAGTGTGCTAAAGAGTAGAGATCACGTTGGGTGGGGTTTGATCATGTAGGGTTTTTAATACTAGACCTAGATGTTTGGATTTTCTCCTGTAGTAATAGAAGCATTGTGAGGAGGTATTTAATTTTTCTTTTTCTGATATGGAAGGTAAACTAAAGGAAGTTTGAAAGATTTTCTTCCATAATTGTTTATCTTCATCTATCTATCACAGGCTATATTAGTTATTTATGGCTCTATAACAAATTGCAAAAACTTAGTGGCAACAACAGTAAACATTTATTATCTTCCAGTTCCTATGGGTCAGAAATTTGACAGTGGCTTAACTGTGAGTTTTAGCTTCGAGTCTGTTATGAGATTTCAATCAAGGATTTTGGCTAGGATTGCCTTCAAGTGACACCTTGACTAGGGCCGGAAGATCTGTTTTCAAGGTGGATTGCTTATATGACTAGTGAGTTGGTACCAACTCAATTAGTCCTCAATTGGTGAGGACCCTCAGCTTCTTTCTGTACGTTGCTTCAATGTCCTCATGACCTGGCAGCTGCTTCGCCAAACCAAGCAATACAAGAGACAGTCAGATGGAAGTTATCCTTTTTATCACCTACCCTCGGAAACCTCGGAGCATCATTTCTATCATGTTCTGTTCATTAGAAATAAGTCACTAAGCCTGACACATATTCAAGGGCAAGGGAATTAAGCTCTGCCTTTCAAAGGAAAAAGTGTCAGAGATTCTGTGGACACATTTTAAAACTATCACACGGACTAACAAGAGCCAGTGATGCAATAATAGTGTACATGAAACATGCTTGAAATATCCAGCCCCATCACAGCAGAGTCCTTATCTGCTTGAGGCCATACTGCATTCCTTGCACCTGGCACAGGTGCCTGCACAGGGAAGCATCATTAAATATTTTTTGAAGTATTGCTATTTTGTAGATGAAGATATTTATTTTCAGAGATTTTAGTGACAGATCTCACTAAGTAAGTGTTGAAGCCAAGATTTAATTTGGTCTTACTACCCAAATTCTCTTTCAACTCACCATACTATCTGTCAAACAGAATCACTCATCTCTATTAGAAATGCTCACTTGCTATTGGCATTGCTAACAGAACCACTCTCTGGAATATTGCCTGGCATTTAGTAGTCACTCAAGAAATATTTGTTAAACAAATGAACAAATTTAGTGCAACAATACATGAAGACTTGAGATATGAAGAAATCTGTTCAGATTTACTGACAAGTCAATGGAAAACTGGGGAATACAGACCAGAATGCTTGCTTCTTTCACAGGTTATTGTTTTATCATATTCATTGAAAGGACATCATGTTTAATGTATAGAAGTTAGATACAAAAAATATAGGAGATGGGGAGCTCCTGTGATTTGAGAAGTTTATGATATGATGACTCTACATAGGATTCTATGTGGAATGAACTTTGTATCATTGTGCCATTGTTTTTTAAATTAATTAATTAATAATTGCCTTACAATGTTGTGTTAGTTTCTGCTGTACAACGAAGCGAATCAGCTATATGTATACATATCCCCTCCCTCTTAGACCTCCCTCCCACCCCCCACCCCCCATTCCACCTGCTGTATAGCACAGGGAGCTCAGCTGGGTGCTCTGTGTGCCATTGTTTTGGATACAGTCTTTTTAAGAGTGGGAGTGGATTAGAGGGGAGAAATAAGTGTGGTTCAACTGGAATTCCTCTCATACGAATAGCATTATGCTTTGATATTTAACCCACAGACAAAGGGAAACGAATTCGAGAACAGCATGGCATACCTAAGCTGTCACACACCTCTCCACACAACTCTAACACTGTTTACTGTGGCAAAATTTTGTACCAAAATTGAACCTAATCTGCACTGAAAGACTTCACCCACCTCCACTGAATCCTGTTAGCTGTAATTAGCTGTTTATAAGATTGCATGCTAAGCAGAGCTCTGGAAACCAGAAAAAAACAAAAACAAACAAACATAAACAAAAACCAAACACACAGAACTTTGTTATGTAGCTTACATTCCTTTCAGCAGCATGCCAAGGGCTGAAATTTAAGGTCTTTATTTTGTTGAATCATCTTTAGTTTTATGCAGGAATTTAGCATTAAATATATAATCTGGAGGGTAAATATAGGGACCAGTGAATTTCATAGGCAGGCTTAGTTTTGGGGTTATTATGAATTCTGTGTTAGCATTAGGTAATGTAGCCAAACCTTCAGAACAATTAGCAGTCAGTTTTTCTGCAATGTTAATGCAAAGAGTATCAAGTTTAAGCTCAAATTAAACCTAAAGCAAATGAACAAGAGTGGGTTTAGGTTAATCCCAAACATCAGGAAGGTTACTTAAGGTATTAGAGCCATGGTTCTGGTGCCTACTTTTGTTACATAGGTTTCTAGACATCTAGCTGTGCACAACCCTTGAACACTCAGCCATTCGTTAAACAAAGCCTCATTTATTATAATGCTATGTGGAATCTAAAGGAGAACATGGGATTTTTAGATAAAAACATCAGTAATCAAGTTGTGGGGACCATACCTCACCCTAAAACCCATAATCTGTTGAATTATGAACTTTGATGGCAGGAATGAAAAACCACAAATGCATTAAGATTTGTTAAAAATTACAATCTTTGCAAGGTGGAGAACTTAGCAAAGCTTAATATTGTAAGTAGGACTTAAGTTGCATCCTGAGGAAGACAAATAGGATAGTTGGATTTGCATGGAAAGAATGGGAAGTTTTTCAAGGGAAGGAAGACAAGAACTAAGTCCATGGTGGTGGGAAATATAAGATGAATGGTCTTATTTTGCCTCAGGGAAACTTCCCTGAACCTCTACACTAGGTTAGTTTTCACCCCCATTACCACCCTTCCTTTATCATTGTAATTTACTATGTATGTTTTTATTTGGTGTTTGGATCCTGGTCTCCCTTTCCTGTGGCCTATGCCTAAGCCTGTCTTTTCCATCAAACAACAGCAATGCCTCACACATAGCAGACACTCAATAGATAGATAAATGTCCCCTCCGAATTCCATTAGATTCTACTGAGAAACGATTTTGAATGTGTAGTAAAAGACCAAGGGACCCAGAGTTTCAAATACCAGAGTGACGATATTGGGATGTCCTTAACTGCTATGCAATGAAGAGTGACACATGGTAATAGGAATATGGTGCTTTGTGAATATTAATCAGGTAGTGTGAGAAGACCAGATCAGAGTGAGGAAGGCTGGAGCAAGAAAAAGAACTGCACGGTTACCAAAATTATAAAAAGTTTCTAACACAATTGGAGAAACAGAAATGGAGAAGAATGAATAAGTCTTAAAAATGTTGGGAAGAGAGAGTCAGTAGGATACGGTAGAGATTGGGAGAATAGAACAACAACAACAACTTAACAATGATCCCTTTTAAGTAATATTGCCTTGAAATTCTTGTAAAAATCCTGAGAGATTCATGACTGTGATTTCTAGTTTGCAGATGAGAAAATCGAAACTCTCGGAGAGGCAAATAGAGCCTGATGACCAAACCCATGGAACTTTGTTCAGGGTGCTCAGTTCAAGTCCCAGTTTGACCTTGAGAAGTCACTTAACTTCTCTGAGCCTGTTTCTTCATCTGTAAAATGAGGATAATCAAAGTATCTAACCCCTAGCATCTTGGAGGGAGTTAAAGTAACACATCTAATATGATAGCATGTAATAAGATAGTTTGTGATAATATAAAGATGTCTGTAGTCTGTAGAAGTATACGGTAAGTGCTCTAGAAAACATTATTATGATCAGATGACTTGCCCAAGATTAAACAGCTATTAAGTGGAAGAGCTTCAAACTTGAACCCAGGTCTTGTGATGCATTTGTTATGCATATCATGTTGCTACTAGGCAAAAAAAATTAAGGCACAGGGATAGAGCTACGAAAATATCAGTCGTTTACTACCCACAAGGACCTACTTATTTATTACAGTCCATGCTTTAAGAATCACCGATCCGGTGTTTGAGACAAAAAAGAAATCAGTGGTTTTTATCTTAGTTCTGCTGTTCTATATTATCCTCAGATTTGAGAAAGCAAATAAATTGTGCTTTGGTATCTAGACTTATGTGCTGGATCCTATATTTGAAATTGTGCCAAGAGCAGCACACTGGATAAAGATCCTCTTAATGCCAATTAGCCCTGTCATCTTTAGCGGCAACCACTGTGAACGGAACTTGTTTCTCTTTGAGTCTGCTCTTGAGAACTGAAGGCAGTACAGATTGCTGCATAAACTATTTATAGTTGTGAAGCCAAGTATATTTTAATAGAACCAACATTTGAAAGAATTCTACTCCCTCCAGGAGACCCTAGATAGCAATCACACCGGAGAGGTAAATTGATGAGAAAATGTTTTCTGAGAGCAGAAATATTCAGAGGCTTGATGGCCTGCACGCTAATTTGTCAAAGGGAGTCTTTGTTTTACCGTCACATCCTTGCTGGTATTCGTCTTGGTTTTCTTGAACATAAGGTTCCTAATAGTTTTAGAGTAACAATCACTCTTTTCCTTTTGACATGCTCTCTTCCCATTCTCAGAAGAAGGAACATGAATATCATGAAACAATAAGCAAGAAAAGATTATATCGTTTATAAGGCACCTCTTTGAGCATAAGTAAGTCTTGAAAAAAACAAAAACACTTGAGCCATAGCTAAAAACAATCCAGTCAAACCAGAGTAGATGTTAATTCACTTTAATTATTCCTATCATATCTCTGGATTCCTTAATAATACAGTGGAGGTCTGAAGTACCAAAGCCTTCTTTGAGTATTCTGACCAAGATTTGATCCTTTTCTTTTAAAATTTATCTCAACTCTCTCCACTCTTTCAGTGTGCATGGCTCTTAGCAGATGTTCAATAAATATTTATTGGATTGATGGATATATGAATGCTTTATGGAATGACTAGATCAGTGCATCATTGAAGTTTCCCCCAAAGCATCAAATCCCTGTTCCCTCATTTGAGAGCCACTGTGTCACATCATCAGCATCATTCAGCACGACTGATGACAAATGCATGATCATGACTAGGAGTTAACAGGCTTTTTTCCAAGAACAGCTGTCTTCATTCTCATTGCCTTTTCCTTAATGAAATACAATCTGCCTCCTCCCATTTATTAAAATTCTAGTTTGGTCTGATGGCAAATAACCCCAAACTAAGCCTCTGACAGTTTCGTTTCCAAATCTTCCAGTCAACTCATGATAAATGAATCTAATCCCATTCAGTTCTAGCTATTGAAATGTAACGGTTCTCATCATGTTAGACTAACCCAATTGCAATACCTAAAGAAAGATAATTGAGAAATGTGGGTTGTTATAATTGTTCAACAAATCTGTTACTACACTCCTTACCTTCCTCTTCTTTCAGACTGAGCATTTCATAATGTGGGGAATGGATCTACACATGCTTTTAGTCGCCAAGTCCTCTCAACTTTTCCTTCCAGGTGTCTTTTAACAAATGTCTTCTGTCTCCATTGCCACTGTCACTGCCTTAGTTTAGATCTTTATCCTATTCCTTTGCTCTGACTGCAATAGCTTTTTATCTAGTTTCCATCTCTCTGACCTAGCCCCTTCAGTCAGTCTGTCATTTATACTGATGCCAATTATTTTTCTAAACACGTACCTATACACGCCGCTTCCTTGCTTTATATCCTTCTGACTCAACATTACTTTCAAGTTAATATCCAGACTATCGCATGCCACCTAAGTCCTTTTATGATCACGCCCTGACCTAACTCTTCAGTGCCATCTCTGGCCACGAGCCTCTCCCCATCACTCACAGCCACGTGCTTCACACTCTAGCCACTTTCAATGAACTAAAATAAATGCTGCCATAGCGTCATGTAAGGGGTCCAGAACATTCAGTCATGTAAAATGCAGGAGCCTGTTTTGCAGGGATAATGAAATGACCTGGTGAGCCTATGCTTTACATCTGAATTCAAGTTATTGCATTATCATGGGATTTTATTGTACTCAGACTCCTCAAGGGCTTTCTTACCTTTATGCCTTTGCATATATTATCCTCTCCCCTCCCTGTCATTCTCTCGGCTAGCTCCAACTTGTCCTTCAAAACTCTTGGCAGGTACCACTTCTCTAACTAACCCCCTCCTGTCCACACTACCTTCTGCCTACAAATGGCATTAGGAGTCCAAATTTCATACTTCAGTTAACATGTGCAGGGCATGACCCCATCATCATAGCAAACATTATGCCAGTTGTAATTGTTCAGACACATGCTTGTCACTTTTCTTTCATCTTCCTGAACCCCTCAACACACAGCACACACACATGTGCACTTGTGTGAGCACACACAGATAAAGTTTGTATGCCCATTTAGGGTAAGAATTTTATTTTCCGTATCTATATTTGCTTCTAATACCCAGCCCAGTGACAAGCACAAAGAATAAATTTGTGATCTAAGTGGAACCTGAAGATCTGGATTTGTAGTAAAACCATTGGAATAAATATTTGCTACTTTGTCCAATCTGTTAAGAATATTCTAAGGCAGTTTGGTCATTCATGGTTGTTAGGATCTTCTTGGTAGGCATTAATAATTGTCTGATAGCTTGAGATAAATGAGCACCGTGGGGTTCCTCCCCCACCACCTTGCTGGCAGTTGGTGTATTTGTAATGAAAGCAAGTCTTGTGTTTTGCCATCCATAAAAACATTTATTAGCAAGCATGCACGAAAGAGGTCACACGAAACTCTTCGTGAAGCTCAATGAAGTCGCAGCTCTTTGTCCTTGCAGGCACTCTAACAAGGACCTTGGAGGCATGTGCAACACTCCATTTAGTAGCAGTGGGCATTAGCCCCAGAATCATCTAGTCGGTGTCGGAGCACAGGGCTGAAAGGAAATGCTAGCCTACAGGTCTGCTGATTCTTACACCCTGTTCACGTAAAGGTGGAAGTGCATTTTCAATATTTCTAGCCAAGCCACATTAACTTGAACAGCATTCATTTCATTAATGAAAACGTACTTCTAACACCCCTTATGCTACCTAACACATTCCAAGGCTGACTGAAGTACAAACAGGAGAAGCATTGCCTCTGCAAAATGCCACCCTGGCTCGGGTCCTCCTAGAGTTTCTCATTTAGATTTAACTACCCCAGGACTGTGTATTCCTGAGTTGGGAACTTCAAAAGTTAACTAATAGCCTCCGGATTTTAGATTTGAATTAACTTCAAAAGTTAGATAGTTGCTAGGTTAATTTTTTTTTTATTAATTTATTTTATTTTTGACTGTGTTGCTGCACGTGGGCTTTCTCTAGTTGTGGCGAGCCGGGGCTACTCTTCCTTGCGGTGCGCGGGCTTCTCATTGTGGTGGCTTCTCTTGTTGCGGAGCATGGGCGCTAGGCGCGTGGGCTTCAGTAGTTGTGGCACACAGGCTCAGTAGTTGTGGCGCACAGGCTTAGTTGCTGCAAGGCATGTGGGATCTTCCCGGACCAGGGCTCGAACCCCTGTCCCCTGCATTGACAGGTGGATTCTTAATCACCGCACCACTAGGGAAGTCCTGCTAGGTTAAATTTAATGAACACACTTAACCTACTGTATCCTCATGTATTTAAAAATATAGACTATATAATATCAGTTAACTCTTGGATCCTTTGATCAGACACAGTGGTTTCTGCCAGCCCCCTCCTAAAAATGGTGCACTCTAAGTGCTGCTGACAGCAGTGGATTCTAGGCAGAAGGATTGGTTATAGCTGAACAAACACACTCCTTTCATAACAAATATTTCCCTTTCCTTACTCTCTCCCTGTTTTGCTGTCAGTTGTCCTGTCTTCAATCCTGGTGTTCTGGTTCTTCTGCCACCATTACTACCTTTTATGTTTTCTATTAAAATTATATAATGGCCTTTTCACTACACTTGGCGTCTGTCAGTTACATATTTCTTAATTCTCCAAGTGCCTATGTGCTTAATTTCCTTGTGGAAGCAGAATGATGCTTTGTTAAACATTTCTGCCCTTCCTCCTCCCTTCTACTTTCCCCTCCCTAGTAACTGTGCCCAGCACAGTTACTTACACATATAAAGTGCTAAAATGTCTATAGGATGAATAGCCAAAGAAGGGAGAAACTTACAGAAGGGGGAAACTTATCCTTGTGTATATAATGTTAAAATGAAGAAGACAGAATTGCTACATATAAAAACAAATTAATTTAGGCCAGGTCTTATTGAAGTAAATCCCATTATAAAAGTATTTATGTATGAGGAATTAACATTTATTGTGCCCAGGACTGTGGTAAATCTTTTACATACAACAACTCATTTAATGTTTACAACATCACTCGAGGTAGATGCTGTTGTCTCCTTTTTGTCCCTAAAGAAAAGAGGAGGTGAAATCAATTGGCTAAAGTCATGCAGTGGTGAAGCTGGAGCTAACATCATACAAATCCTTATCATAACCTGTTGCCAAACATATTTAGAAATCTTGATCTGGTTCACTTAATTTCAATTAATATTTACAACAGTGAAAGTCTAGCACATCTGAAGTATGGGGAACTCATTGTAATGGAAATTTGGATGTTAGAGCGTTAACTGCTTCTTTAGGCACCAGACACTCTGTTGTTTATTTGTCCATTCAACTATATTTTTTGAGCTCCTACTCCAACCATCCTATCTGTATATGACATGATATACACATAAAACTTTGCCAGTAAGGCAAATTGACCTTCATGGAGAATTGTAACTGTCAGTGGGATCAAATTAGCACATTGCTTTTTATGCAGTTGGAATATTAGTTATGAAAAGTTTCTGGCCAAGCTCCCTCTTTTGAGGGTTAAAGATTTTAATTCAGCCTTGGTAGTTGAAAACCTTTAATCTTATAGACATTTCAGGTCAGTAGAAGACTGTTTTTGACCTTAGCATTTGATTTTAAAGAATTACAGGAAGACAAACGCAACCATTTTGTTTGAGTAATAAGACAAACTACTGTTGTGACTCAGATTGACATTTGATAAATAAAGGGTCATTGCATTTTATGGTGTCTGAAATAACACTGTTTATAAGCATAAGTTGTGATTCACATGTAAGTTACATATTGATGTTTTCGGTACAGATTGACAGTATTCTTTATAAGAAAGGTTAAAGGTAGAAAGAGAAACCCCATGATGATAAACATGATAAAAGACCAAGCCATACCAAAAATATTTCCATTTTGAAATGATGGTTTAAGGTGAAAATATACATTGCAGTTAAAGCTGAGGAATGCAGTATGGAATACCATATGCCTTAGTCACTGGATTGAATACATATTATGAGCCACTTGACATGTAATGTGAACTACTCTGCCTCAGTGTACCCATATGACCTGTGGGTTTCAACTTCATTGTCCCCAAGAGAGCACCATGATGGTAAAGTATATAGGACTTCTACTTAGCATACTCTAGAGAAATAATGAAAGACAGTATAACACTCAGCCAAAGGACAACTGAGTGTGTCTAGTTTTTTCCTCTCTTCTTGCAAATTCTTTCTGGCTGTCCAAGGTAAAGGGACTTTGACATATAATCTCTTATGATGCCCAAAGGCAATTTTCAGACCATGGGACACTCCCAGCCTTTCTCTTTGGCTCCCATGAATCATCCCAGCCCTCTCTGACACTTTTGTATTGAACACAGTCCATCAGACTTTCACTTTGCACCCTTCATTGCCACAGACACCTGTTCTCTGCTAGGTGACTCTACATGTTAATGACTAACAGGCAGTAATCCTTGTGGATATGTCAGATACCCACTGTCTCAGACACCTCAGTAACATAATCCATTAATCTGGTTTAAAAGCACACATCTCTTGAGAACCATTACTATGTGGAAATGCCAAGTTAGGGAAGAAGATTGAATTAGGGGCGGGGTGGGAGGGAGACTTCTATACTTCCATCAGCTTTCAGATCACACAATGTAAACGATATGGAGGAAAGCGTATGGGATTTGAAATCACATCTGTTGGTTTAAAATTCCAAACTTGTTTACTTACAAATGTCACTGAGCTTTCATTACCCAGTCCATAAAAGGGGAAATGATGTTTAGTGTCCATGGTTACGTGAATGAGGCTCTAATGTGATGTTATTTGTGAATGTACTTTTAAAGCTAAAGAGCATGGGAACATACTGTATAACACAGGGAACTCTACCTAGTGCACTGGGTAACCAAAATGGGAGGGAAGTCCAGAAGGGAGGGGATATCTGTATGTGTATGGCTGATTCATTTTGTTGTGCAGTGGAGGCTAACACGACATTGTAAAGCAACCATACTCCAATAAAAATTAATAATAAAAAAACAAGTTAGAGTTACAGGTAGTTACATATATTATTATAATAGTAACTGAAAAAGACACCCTGTTGAGCCAACTCTTCAAGGAGACATAACGGGTTATATGTATTCTAAGAACTGCAAGAAGAATGGTGGTTGGTAAGGGGCTTGTGTGTGGAACACACAGACTTGGTGTTTATGCACCAGCCTCTTGACTCTTCACGGGCCACTGATCCTTCTTTTCCCTCAGCTCAGCCTTAAGACTGTCAAGATGGGTGCAGTGAGGAGAAAGAAGGCAAGTGCTTGAACAAGGAATATTTACTTCCCTGGGCCTATATTCCTGTGAACTCTGGCACAACTATAAAGTCTTATTGAAAAATATAAACGAAGCGATTCGTCGTAGTTGGTGGGAGAGACATCCTGTGGTTGGAAGTTAGTAGAGGGTGGAGGTTGGTAGGACTTTTACTCAATGCTGAAGTTTGGACTTTATCCTGAAGGCAGGAAGGCTGCTCAGAAAACAAGGCATTAAGATGTTACTTAAACATATTACGGTGAAGAGGGATCCTCACCTCTGTCTGAGGTCTACACAACTTGCATAACACTCCTAATAAGGACAATTCCAACAAGGACAAAAAATTATCCACGAGCTTTTTAACACTGGCTTTTTAAACTTCTAACATTGAAGTGTTAGAAACTTCAATATCCTCTACTGATTTCATAGAGGATCAAAACTCCATTCTGAATCTCTTCTTCCTAAACACCCTTCTGTCCCCTGTCTCAGTGTCCCCTCTTGCATTCTCTTGGGCTTTCCTAAAGACACATGTATTGTGTGTGTATATGTACATGTAAACACACAAACGTATTTTCAAAACACTATATAACATAAAATATACACATACACTTAAATGTGTACTTTTAAACATTAGCTCTCTGACGAATTATAAAGCAAGCAGTGTGTGTCAAAGCAGCCCAGTGTTTAAAGTTCACCTTTATTTAGGGTGAAACTAAACCTAAATCCTTCCCTCCCAAATTTTTGTTTGTTTTGTCAAGAAGTGAAGGGAGGTAGACTAAAGAGAACCAATTAAGATAATTTTTAAGTGGAGCTTTTGAATACAAACATGTACAACACAAAATTTAGACAGGGTAATTGATATTTTCCTTTTCCTGGCCAGAAATTGCCACCATAAAACCAAACTTGGTGTAGGAAGCAAAAATTAATAAGCCAAATGATTCTCAAGGTCAGTAAGCTAATTCTCATTCTTCAATTAAGTAATAGTTCTAGACCAGAACTGGTCCAGAAAAGACTAAAAATAATATAGCTCTGAGGGGGAAGGAAAGAAAAGCTTGACTTAAAACTCCATTGAATGGTTACCAGGTACTTCTAGTATTGTCTATATGAAACCCCAGTTACTGTAGCAAGCAGGAAAATGGAGCATTGAGTGGAATATGGCACTTAAGATACAATCCTGACTTCCCAGTAGAGCATCCCACTGGACATGGGAAGGAATGCATGTTACTTAAGGCCACTGACTGGGCTGCCTCTGGCGTGTCATTTACTCCAGCAGTGTCTTTCTCTTCTTAATTTTTCTCTTTTAAATAGCCTAGGGCAGTTGTTTCTTAGATTTATAAATACATGTTTTTAAAGCATATTGATACTTAATTAGGAATATGTCTTAGTTCTATGATAAATCCTTTTAAATTTCTGACTCTTTTAGTTACATCTTAAGGAGGAGTTTCCACTTTTTTTAATGAATTTTTAAAAGCCACACTAGAAGTTACTAATAATAGACCTCATTTTACCATAAACAATCAGGAAAAATGATGTGGGACTGAACATGCAAAACAGACCTTCCAAATACATGCAAGACAGTCCGTCCCAGTTACTATATGTAATGGGGAAGAAAGTCTCCACCTAGCAGGGCTGTTATAAGAATTAGAAACAATATATGTCACATAAAGGAATACATATTAGGAGTACAATAAATGGTAGTCATCCATTTATCCATTGGGGAATCCTGCCCCAATCAGTATTTTGGTATTAATCCTATTGGTATATCTAACTTTTATTTCTTCACAATTTTCTTTATTGCACCTGATTTCATAACTTCTTAAAATGTTGGCAGTCACTTGCTTGGAATTTAAAGTTTCTATCAGTTTTTTCCCAAACATTTTATTAAGTAACACAAAATAAAATCTGTGCAATGTTACCAAAAGGAGTAATTAAAAAGAATCTGGTGCATATGGGGAAATTGGTGCATGCCTAGTAGCAATAAGCAAAAACTGCAAACTCATTTTGTTGACTTGAATGATACAAACAAGAGGGGCAATGATCAGGAAAAGCTAACCTTGAATTGGAATAAATTAACTGTTCCTTTAAGCATCGTAAATAGTGAAATCACATCAATTTTGATATTTGAAAATTGGAGATCATTTTGAGCTTTCAGATATCTTCCATGTTTCATTTCTATTCTTTATCAATATTCTCCAGGGCCGACACTGAGGAATTGATATTGAATATTTAGTAATGCCCCCTCATTTACACTTTATTGTCTCAGAGCCAGAAAGAAAGTGCTGTGATTTTGAAGTTCTAATCCTTCAGTTGCATATAGTTGGTCACCTTTTTCTGGAAAGAAACCCACCACTGTCTACAGAAGGATTTTCTTGTGTGTTACAGCACTGCATTATGCTTCTTTCACCTTTTCCAGAAATTGAATTGGGAAGAGAGGATGGTGTGGGGAATGCAATTTTCATTATTTATTATCTCTGAAGACAAAGCACTTGAAGACTTTTCACTTGCTTCTGTTTTTCTCCACATCATTAGGCTTAGACAGTGAGAGCACCTGCTTGCCTCAGACACAAAAAGGGCTGCTACAAAGTTCACTAAATATACATAAAAAGGGGCAAGGAGGAAGAAACAAAATGCATTATACTACTCACCTAGTTCATGTACTGATTCACATCCCAATTTATTTTAATTATTGGATTTACGGGAGGGATTTAGTTTCATTGTTGCCTTAGAGAAATCTGATCCTGGAAGGGCAATCCCAGGATAGAAAAAGGGGGATAATTGCCTGGAGGTTATTGAGTTAATTGGATATAATTCTCAGGTATTAAAGGTCAAAAATAAAGATGGGGGTGACCAGAGTTTGTTTTGCTAACGTGATGAACTCTCTGTTTCTTCCTGTCTCTCATTCGTGTCCCTAAGGGTAGAGACAGTTATAGTTCTCTTGTCCACCAGTAACATTTCCACGTTATGTACATACAAGGTGTTTGATGGCGGTTTGCAGATTGATTGAATAACGATGTTGCATTGCTGATGTAGAAACACATATTGGAACAATATTACCCAAGAATGGACAACAAGGAAGAAACTTATCACCTGGGGCTGCATAACCTTAAGAAAGGATTTAAAGACAAAATTTCCCACAATTTAAAAGAGTAACAGGAATTCCATGATAGCATCCATGTGGTAAAGTCAAAGGAGTCTATTAGATCAATTCTCTTTCAGACAGTCCAGGCTAAACACCATGCTTCATGATCTTGCATTACTCTTGTCTGCATGATGGTGGAGACCACTGACCTGAGTGGTAGTGAAAGCTGTAGGAGTCTGGGGAATTGAAATGGCATTGCTTAAATTAACTTGGTTATCATTTTAAAAAATCTGAAGAGACTGCAGAATGAAATTGACCCACTAATAACGTTGTATCATTTACCATTAATTGTGAGAATATCTTTAAAGAGCCGCCAGCTGGCTAATGGCTAACCTGTTTTTAAAATGTGAGGAGAGAGATCCTGGGAGCAATTCACATTAGGTGTGAGCACATTTTTCCTTTAGCAAGAAAAAGAAATGACTTCCCAAGCAGCTCACTTGGTATGGTTTTAATAAATTATGTCTTTCTAACCTGCTACAATTCCTTGAAAATTAACTGAATATTTGCAGTTAGGAAAGCCAGTGGCTGGCACTCTGTTGTGATCTTCTCACAAGGCTCAGAGTGTAGGGTCCTTTAAATAAGTTGAGGTATAGCTTAGTAGTAGATAAGAGGTTAGATCCCAGGACAAAAAGCAGTTGAGGTAAGCAGAATCGTAAAGAGAGAGCATGGCAATCAGTTTGGAGAGTGAGATGACTTTTAGAAACATAGAAACAATTTTAAAACATATTTATTAATAATTCAGAAGCAATACAAACAAATGGTGCATATTTGCCAAACTTATAAGAAACTCTTGAAGGACTTAATTAAGCTCGGTAATGGAGTAAACACAATGGAGACAAGATGGAGATAATATATAATGAACAGTTTAGAGTCATACATTTAATAAGTTCTGAATTAGCCATGCCATTCAGGAAGAGAGATTTCCAACTAGTATCATAATAAACAGGGCAAGCAGGACAGTGGGCAAAAAAACCCTAGGTCAGTGAGTTACTCATAACATTGGCAAAAAATGGATGGCATTTATCAACTCAAAAGAGCATTGCTATAAAGCTATTCTGAAACTGGCTTGTGGGTAAGATTGCATTATAATGAGTTTTCTCTGGTACTTCAGCAACTAAAACCTCCTAGTTTAACTCTAATGTAATTCCAGCATATTATCATTACAAAGAAAAGTGGGAAGCATTTCAAACACACTGGCAAGCATAAAAGTGCCACAGACATTCACATATCCACTTCCTAACTTTATCAAACCCTAACATTTTTATGTCATATTTTTCAGAATTTTTTGGTTGTTGTTTAAAAGAAATCAAACATTAATGTACCATTGAGGCCCCTGTGTAAACCTCCCAGATTGGTTCCTCTCCCTTCCTTCCTGCCTCCCTCCTTCCCTTCCTAAGGGAAACCATTATCATTAATTCAGGGTTTAACATTCCCATGCTTGTATTATATTTTTTACTACATATTTATATACCTGACTACATTACATAATATTACTTTGCTACTTTTTAAAAAATTTTTCGTGATTTCTGGACTTCATTTAATTTTGTTGTTGTTGGAAAGGTTGAGTTTATTACGCCTTGGAAATAGGGAGAGTGCACAACATGAGGAGTGCACACACTGTGGTGCGTCTCAGTGAGAGGGTGTTATTGTAGGATTTAGACTTTGGGTGATAACTGAGGCAGGTCCTAGGAAGCAGAGCTTTGCTCTGAATTGGGCATTGTCAGGAATCAGGGACAGTGCTATGATTCTTTGCAGAAGTGTGTCTCTGCTAATTTCCTTGCTAGTATATTAAGTGGTTCTTTTTTTTCTTCTTCTTCTGTTATGAACAGTGCAGCCTGAACCTTTATTTTATACGTCTCCTGGCATAACTGTAAGTGTTTTTCCCAGTTTAATTGAGATATAATTGACATATAATAATATATTAGTTTCAGGTATACAACATAGTGGTACAATATATATATATTGTAAAGTGATCACCACAAGAAGTTTAGTTAACATCCATTGCCTCACATGGTTACAAATTGTTCTTCTTGTGATGAGGACTTTTAAGATCTACTCACTTAGAAACTTTCAGATGTACAATAGAATATTGTTAACTACAGTCTCCATGCTATATATTACATTCCTAGGACTTGTTTATCTTATAACTGGAAGCCTGTACCTTTTGACCACAGGACTTTTAAACATTACATAAATGGTACCCCACTCTAGCATCCTTTAACATCATACTTTTCAAGCTGGACATTATGTTTTGCTCAGCATTGTATTTTATACGTTTACTTCTGTAGATTTACGCAACTTTGGTGCATTCATTTTGATCATGTACTCCATGCGTAGATATATTACAGTCTATTTATCCATGGTCTTTGATGATCTCAGTTCTTTATTTCCAATGGTATTGTGATGGATATTCTTTTATATGTCTCTGTGTCCACGTGTGCACATGTGGTCTAGCATATATACCTAGAACTATGTATATTTTAAACTTTGTTGAATGTGGCCAAGTGCTTTCCACAGTGTGGCTTTACTAATTTATTTTTCCCCACCATGGGATGAGAGTTCCCACTGCTGCATATCCTCTCCAATACTTGGTATTGTCAGACTTTTTAAACTTTGGCCTATCTGATAGGTGTAAAATGGAATTTCATGATTTCAATTGTATTTTTCTGAGGTATGCTCTTTTCAGAAAAAAACTTTTTTCTTAGAAAAAATAGGAAATACTAATTGCTATATTAATATTTTTTGACTCTACAACTTAAGAAAATGCCACTGGGGAATTTTTCTCTCATTATTTTTTCCTAATGAGACAGTGGCTTTGATGAAAAGTCTATAGAGAGGGAGGAGGAAGGCCAGTAAATATCTTGTGGGTTACAAAAGGAGCCACAGTTCACTTAAATTGTCTCTTTTGGATTGGCAGAAGTCTTGGTAAGAGAATCGTTGGTTTAGGAGAAAGTCAAGTTTGACAAGAAGATGAGGCTGCTACTTGTCAGCAGCCCTGCTTAAAAGAAAAGGTTGTGACCTACATTTTCCACTGGCAGGTTGTCACACCAATCATTTGTAAATCGATGTAATATGAATACCCGAGATCTAAATATGACACAAGCTGTTAAGGAGTGATCAGATCCAGAACCAGACCCTGTTCTTCCCAAGCGAATAGAGTATTTGTTGAATCAGAGAAGTTACTAAGCTTCTGCCTTTATAGGACCTATTATTTTCTTTTTTTTTTTTCCGGTACGCGGGCCTCTCAGTGTTGTGGCCTCTCCTGTTGCAGAGCACAGGCTCCGGGCGCGCAGGCTCAGCGGCCATGGCTCACGGGCCCAGCCGCTCCGCGGCATGTGGGATCTTCCCAGACTGGGGCACGAACCTGTGTCCGCTGCATCGGCAGGCGGACTCTCAACCTCTGCGCCACCAGGGAAGCCCAGACCTATTATTTTCTATACAATGATCCTAGCAATGTATTTCACTGACTTTTATTCTTATACTGTAAGGCACAAAGTTCTCTGTGATCATAACTGAATCAGATTTCTGAATGAGAAAAAATAGTAACATACCTCTATCGGGATGACTACTGAAATTCTTTTCTCCATATCATAATTCTTAATGGGTTACTGAGATCACATTTTAATTTTCAAACATAATTTTCATCTTATATTAAGTGCTTAATACTTCAACATGGCTAATCTCCTTTTATAGGAGTTTCTTCTACTTGTAATAGCTATGATGGATGGGTAGTCCGGATTTATTTTTCCTGCATAAGTGAGGAAATGGCTCATTGTAGAGGTCATGGTTATGTAATAAATCATTTGCAAAGCTAGGATTAGAAAGGATACTTTTTTTTAATTTATGGCTGCATTGGGTCTTCGTTGCTGTGCGCGGGCTTTCTCTAGTTGCGGGGAGCGGGGGCTACTCTTCGTTGCGGTGTGTGGCCTTCTCATTGCAGTGGTGTCTCTTGTAGGAGAGCATGGGCTCTGGGTGCGTGGGCTTCAGTAGTTGTGGCACGTGGGCTTCAGTAGTTGTGGCTCGTAGACTCTAGAGCACAGGCTCAATAGTTGTGGTGCACAGGCTTAGTTGCTCCACGGAATGTGGGATCTTCCCAGACCAGGGGTCGAACCCGTGTCCCCTGCATTAGCAGGCGGATTCTTAACCACTGCACCACCAAGGAAGTCCCAGAGTGTGTACTTTTAAAAACCTCCCCAAATCCTTCTGGAATGAAATTCCCTTCTCCAAGCAATGGCTTAGATTTTGCTGAAGGACTCCCACAGTTGTAATGGACTCCCATAAATAAATGCTAAGGTGCTTGCTGAATTACTATGTCTAAGCCAACTTAGTGAAGAGAATGCTTACAAGTAAGTTTTAGTACAATAAGACTCAAAGCCAAGATATTTTCTTATTAAAAAGTTCCCTCCTGGAAAGGGCTGCGGGGAGGAATCTTTCCAGTTCCAGGTCCCTTTTCAGTTGGGAATACATGAGACAATGGGTTAAGGCACTGTTTCCCAAAGTTTGCCCCATGGGATATTGATCCTCAGGATATGATCCAGTGCTACCTTAAGAAACAGGAAGAAGAAGAAAGGAAAAAAGTTCTGTGTGCACATATGTGGAAATGTGGAATTAACCAAAGTTATTCAGGTTTTTTTACTAAAAAACTTCTCAGAGTCTTTAATATGCAAATATATTCTGGCTTTCCCAGAACAGGAGATAGAATTTAGTTTCCTAAACTCATTTGGCCCCAGAGTCTAGTTTATGGAAATCCTGATATTCCCCCCACTACCTACTCCCCCAGTCCGCAACATCACATTGGAGACCCTCCGTAATGGGAGAGGGATTAATTCCTCAGTTCATTCTCCCAGTGCAGGCTTTGTGAGTTAACTGCTTAAACAGCCGGTTGATATGCAATGTAGTTAACAATTAGCATAGCAGTTCTTGCGCAAGTCCGAACAGATGTGGTGGCACTGGAGGAAGTATCACCCCTCCAGAGTACTCCCTCTTTTCGCTACATGTTAACTGATGTTGCTGGATCTGTGGGAGGGGGAATTGTCTCAGAAGAGGGGCTGCAATGGATGGGGCTCAGCACAGTGGCTCTCAACCCACCGGTACCAGGTCTTTTTGATGTGACCAATCAGCACAGTCATACCATGTATACCCAGTTTCACTTTAACCCTGCCCCAGAGGCCAGAGGGCCCTCTCCTGGTCAGCCACATCCAGGGAGAATTAGGAAATTAAGTTTTATAGGAAGAATGTCCTGCGATGAAATGAGGATGTAGGATTCATTTTTCTTTTAACTCTAATTTAGAAGGAAATAAAACAGTTGCCAAGATTCTGTTTCTGAATGGCCATGGCAGGGAGATTTTTAAAATACAATTGTGAATCTCTCTTCCTAAAAAAGAAGCTTCAGAAAAGCAAAATATTGGTTACCGTTAGGCCCTGTCTAACAGGATGAACAGACCCCAAGATGAGCTGTAGAACTCAACATTCTTTGCCAAGTGGGAATATTTTGAATAATATTAGTGGAGATTCCTGCTTTTGAATTTTTCCAGATTCAGTCCATGTGGCAGTTTATTATCTAGCATGTTTGTGTTCCTGTTATGTCTCCTAGCCTTGAATCAAACCATTTTGTTTACAATTTGAATAGATTGGACCATGCCCTTGGGAACTCATCACCCAGCAGGGTCTCCTTAATATTCAGAAAGGAGAACAGCACAATCTGTTCCAGAAACTTAGTAAGGTGGATTATGGAGCCGTTTGGGGTGACCATCGATTCAAGTGTGTACTTGAGGATCAAAGAGATAACATCCAAAGAGATAGCAATGTCCCAAGTCCAAACTGCCTCACCCTCCTATCTTAAAAAATAGGGTAGGAGGGAGACGCAAGAGGGAGGAGATATGGGGGTATATGTATACGTACAGCTGATTCACTTTGTTATAAAGCACAAACTAACACACCATTGTAAAGGAATTATACTCCAATAAAGATGTTAAAATAATAATAATCGGGGACTTCCCTGGTGGTGCAGCCTGCCAGTGCAGGGGACACAGGTCCGATCCTTGGTCTGGGAAGATCCCACGTGCCACAGAGCAACTAAGCCTGTGCACCACAACTACTGAACCTGCTCTCTAAAGCCCGCGAGCTACAACTACTGAGCCAGCATGCTGCAACTACTGAAACCCGAGCGCCTAGAGCCCGTGCTCCGCAACAAGAGAAGCCACCACAATGGGAAGCCCGCGCACTGCAACAAAGAGTAGCCCCCGCTCATCCCAACTAGAGGAAGCCCGTGTGCAGCAACGAAGACCCAATGCAGCCAAAAATAAATAAAATTTTTAAAAATAATAATAGTAATAAGCCAAAGACATAAAGCAGGCAGGAATCTTTCCCCACTTCCTCTCACATCTGCAGTGTCATAGCCAGAGCCCAAAATTATCCCCACAGGGACACTTTTTGCACCTTTCAAAATCTGTTGACTGTGATACTTGGAAGCAACTCCAAGGGATGTGGGAGATGTGGGAAGGATCCCAGCATGAAGAACACCATCTCAATTACCCAAAGTTTGTTCTGGTTCTCTGTGGCTCTAGCCATTAAACATATACAGATGCCAACCTTTTGAGTATACAGGACCTCCTTACCCACTGCTTTAAGGAGTAGTCATTGTGCCTCAGACCTCACTGCCAGAAACTGTCTACATTTTGCCAATGGGTTTGAACTTGGAAAAGCACCTATGCTATGAAGCAAGACTTGCCTGGGGAGAATGAGGGAGAATATGTCATGGCACCACACCCACTGAGCACGCAGTAATTAAAGCACTCCACCAGTTGATACAGGTACACATTATGAATTACTAGGGAGAGAAACACGTCATGCAATCATCCTAGCCATTCATTGGTTTAAGGCACAGGGATGGGAGACCACATAGAGCAGCAGAGCCCCAGCCACTGCGTGTGAATTAGACAGATGTTGCAACAGCGGTCTGGCGAGCAATGGTAACTGATGATTCTGTGTGGTCTTTCCTCTTCAATGCTTCAATTTTGATATGACCAATCAGCACAGTCATACCATGTATACCCAGTTTCACTTTAGCCCTTACACAAGAGCTAAAGCACCTTACACAAGCTTTAATTAATCTTTCTTGTTGCCCTGTGAGGTGGCAAGGCCCATTATCCTCAATTAGGTAGATGTGGAAATAGAGATACAAAGAGGTTACTTTACCCCTGGTGATTCAGTGAATCAACAGCAAAACCAGAAGTGGTATCTGTTTTTCAAATTCTCAGTCTGTTCACTCCAAGATATACTGAAACTTAGCTGAAAAAAATGTTGTTTTCATTATTGTCATATATCATGGTTGTTCTAGATCCATCCCTGGCATTTTGGTTTTCATGTAACCTTGAGCAAATTGTTTGATCTTTCTGCAGTTATCTGCAAAATAGGTGTACACTTGCCCTGCCTATCCTATAGGACTGTCATAGGGTTCACATGAAATGATAGTTGTTTAATTCTCTCAAAATATGAAGTTTTTTTAAGCCAGTGTTTTACTGTTTATTTTAAATTATATTTTATACATAAAATTTCTGACGATTCATGAAAACAAATGACTTCTGTATGCATTTTGTTTAATAAAAGTATGATGAGGTTTGAAAGCAGGCACTCACTTGCTTTATCTCTCTCAAACACAGTCACACACAGACACACTCACACAGACACAGACACACACACACACACACACACACACACACACACACACACACTAATAACCCAGAGTTACATTTTAAAAATGTTTAAATGAAGGAAGATTTAATAGAAGAATGAACCTTACTTAGCACCACAGACACACAATATCTGTTCAGTAAATATTTATTGAATAGATGATGGATGGATTCACTTTGTGGATAATAAACTCAGTGGTTGATGTTTTACATGTCAGTGTGTACTAGCTAGGTTTTCAGAGAAACCAAGAACTAAAGAGCCTGTAATGATAAGTGTTATTGATTTCATTAATCAGTATCAATCTCTCCACTTTTATAAGGAACATGAATATAATGCAATGTTATCCTTTGTACTTATTATCCATTGAACTTACTATATCCAGTGTTATCCATTGAACTTACCATAATTTAGGGATAAAATTTGAAACTTTGTCTTACAAATAATAAAGATAAAGATGTATATTATGTTAAAATCCTAAATCATGCTGTCTCACTGTGACCCTCAGCGTTTCATCTATTCATTGATTCATTTATTAATATAATTAATTATTGCTTACAATGTGTCAAGCATTGTGCTAAAAAATATGTAAGAATTTTTCTTTCTTTCAAATAGCTTATTCTTTAGTCTCTCAAAAAGTGCAGTTTTATTGAGCTAATGTCTCTATCTGAAGATTCACAGTCATATCAGTATTTAATCCTAAGCTAAGGTCTCTCTGGGCTGCAAAGGTTAAAAAAAAAAAGCCATTTTTCAGAGGGAGTGAAGTCAGGAAGAGCTAATGTATTTGATTTTACCTCGTGATGGGCAGGGGAACAAGACAGCTCTCCTCAGGGAACAGCCTGATCTTCCAAATGGAAAGTGCATTTGTACGAGAACAAGGACAGTCCTGTGGTTCATGATAATTTGAAAGGTCAGGTTTATATCATTCATAATTTTAATTATGTCTTTAAAAATGTAATTGAGAAGGAAATTTGCTCAAAAATTAGAAGAATGAAAGGACTTACTTTAATAAATTATTACAGATATACTTTGAGATTCATTTCCTTTCCCATATTTTCTTTATTCATATCTGGTTATCTGATTGTTTGCAGGTAACATTTCCAGATATACTTGTCTCATTTTGCGTGCTTGTCGTGGTGACAGATTCTTGCCATAGTGTTTCACAAGGCGATTTATCATTTGCCTGATTAGAAGGCCTGATACTTCCTCTGCAGATGTGACCCTATATCCAAAAAGTTAAGAAAAATATAACTCCTCAAATGAATAACTCCATATGAATAACGCCATATTTTAAAAAGTCAGAATTTTCTTCCAAGATTTATCATTCACCCGTAAACTAGGGTAAGGAACAAATTCCTTTCACCTGGAAACACAAAAATACCACCTAGGTTGGGTTCTGACCTGCTTCGAGAAAAACACAAACACAGTGGAAGTTCTCCAATTCTACCATTATTATAATACTTACAGATGTCACCAAGGCAGCCTACAGAATGCTTTCTGAGCCTAATGATGTCAAATGGAAGTGGCTTCATTACCAAAAAGACTGTGACAGTTCTTTCTTTAAAAATACAGTAAGTAGAAAATAGTACTTCTGTAGATAGTGCCAATGAGCAAAAAGCTCCTGAAGTTATTATGGAAGTGGGCAAAAATCCTTCTGTAGTGGTGAAAAAGAAAAAAAAAGAATAAGAGAGATTGTTGGGAGAAATGTGCATTCTTGGCTATATCAGTGAGTAATGAGATGGAGAGGTAGGTGAGAGAAAGGGGAGCCTCAGGAGGAGGAGAGAAGAGAAGAAATGGAAAGAAGAAGGTGGCAAGTGGAAAAGAAGGAACAAAAGATTAAGAAATAGAGAAAAGAGAATAGTAGGTAGATTGGATGAGATAAGGGAAAAGGAAGAGAAGGATGGAGGTCAGGTGAAAACAAGAAATGAACGAGGCAGGAGAGGGAGAGGGACATGTGTAAGAGGTTATCCTCCTGGGGGTCAGCAGACTACAGCCTGTGGACCAAAGCCAGTCCATTGCCTTTTTCATAAATTAAGTTTTATTGGAACACAAGCAGGCCCATTGATGTACGCATTGTCTATGGTTGCTTTCATGCTACAACGGCAGGGTTGGGTAACTGTGATGGAGACAGTATGGCCCACACCATAAAGTATTTACTATCTAACTCGTATGGAAAAGTTTGCAGTCTAATCCTGTTGTTCTCAAACTTTAGTGTGCATCAGAATTACCTAGAGGACTTGTTAAAATAAAGATTACTGAAACCCATCCCCAACGTTTTTTACTAAGTAGATCTCACATTTTCATTTCTAATAAGTTTCCAGTTGACGCTGATGCTGTTGAGCCAGGCACTGCACTTTGAGAGCTGCTGCTGTAATTTTTATGTCATGTCACCCTAATGTTGTACTGAATAAGGACATTCGTGCAGAAAGGGAAAGGAAAATCAAACTTGATCCTCCTTCTAGATAAACACAGAGGTATAGGTTGATATCATAATTCTTTACAAAGTATCTTATTGAAAATTCTTAAACTGGATCTTTTTGTAATGCCAGTTTCATTCTTAAAACGATGAAAACTAAATTTGATTTAGTTAAAAGCTTAGTTAACCGGTGGTTTACTACTAAAAATGTTTTATAGTTTGGTTTGAATCCACTCCCTGGAATACCGCTGGACTCTTGTCAGTGTTACTGGACTGTGTCAATAATGTTGACTGCATCCATCTTATGGGACTACCCACTTCCCACCCGTGGGTGGCTGCTCGTCCCACCTCACTGCCGATGCCTGGTGTAAGTGGCTTGAAATTTTGCTTACTACCCACCCCACCTCACTCCCAGACTCTGCTGGAGTCTTCGGGCTACAATTTCCCTGCGAAATTGCAAGTTCTTCAATAGCTTTCCTCCTGGAGATGGGTATGAATGTTGTCCTGAGTGAGAGATTTTGGGGACTCGTGATACCAAGGACTTTATTCTGCCTCACACTCCATCCCAAGACCCTTAGATCCGGTTTTTCACCTACAAGTGGTGCCATAGTTTGCACATTTATCGTCTTCCACCGCATGTATCCTAAAATCTGTGCTCTGGCTGTGAACATGGGCCACCAATGATTAGCTTTAACTTTGCATGCTCCGTGCTCACTGCACAGAAGTTCTGTGAAGGATAGAGAAATGTGACTCTTTTTCCAGCATCCTAGCATTTAGGAATATAAAGACAAACATAATTTTGGATCCTGAAAGTGCCAGAGACACCTTCAGAGTAGAATGGGTTCAGTTTAGAAGTAGCAGCTCCTCAAAACATGTGATGTATGGTTGGATTCCACCATTGCTCTGAGTAGTTACTTCCTTGTACACATAACTAAGATGGGGAGAAGATTGAAAATTTCATTTTTTTCACAAGAAAGCTACAATACAGTTTAAATCTGTTTCATTCTGACTTGTTAGTTCTAGAGAATTTCCAGATTTTGTGACAAGTTGATGGGCATGAGGAAGTATACTGTGGATATCAAAGAAGGAAGAATGGCATACATGGAATACAGTAGATGCTTGATAAGTCAGTGCTATTGTTGTTGCTCTCTTGTTTTAATGAGTGTACGGTTCTTGGTTAAAAAGTGATGGTAGAATAAATAATGCAGACAGTTCAGATTCTGCATGATGCCGTGTTAACTTAAACTTGTACATACCGCAACCAGTTCCTCTTTCTCATGAACCCATTGTAACAATTAAATATCAGTTATCAAAAAAAAAACGCAAAACGTGGACTGTCTATACTTTTTAAACACCATGAGATCTTATTTCTAAAGGAATTCCTTGATGAATTTTCCTGTAAAATAAGCATATCTGTTGTTAACCGTAGCAAAGAATGTTGTGGGTTTAAATTCTTTCAAATTTTTCTTTAATCATTTTCAAATTGTAGTTAGTGCCAGAGTAAGTAAAACTGGATGTGATGTGCCACCTCTTCCTAGACCTTCTTCCCGTGACATCTTCTCCCTTCCTTTCCTTTCTTCCTGTTGCGATGTGGCTTCTCCTGAGCTGCCATTGTTTTCAGCACTGGCTTAGTCACGCCGTCAGCTTGGTGAGTGGTATAGAGCAAAGGGGTCACCTGTTTCTATCTGCCTTCCATTCAAACGACCCCCTGCATGTGTTTGAGATGGACTAGGATCCTTCCTAATCCTGAGTTAGTGGCTCCAGGTGGAATCTGTGTAAAAGGGTGACTTACCATTAGTGGTGAAATTCCACTGCAGAACTATAAAGGTCTTGCTGTATGCAGTTCACTGTGGCAGAATTTCGTTATAGAGGGGTGATGTGAAATGCTAACAGGTAATTTGCTGCTCTGTGCTTATTCAAGGAATTGCGCCACAATGAAAACATTGAAGGTTCACTGCAATTTTCACTTGTTTAATATTAGGAGAGACACGGGTCTTTCTGGTATCAGAAAAAGAAGCTTCTTAGAAGGTAGTAGTGAATAGTCTGATGGATTTAAGGTCTTTCCAATTTCTTTTGAATTTTCAAAACTTTAATTCATACTAGTATTATCATATGTGTTAGTTTTTCCTACAGCTGCTGTAACAGATTACCACAAACTTTGTGACTTAAAAACAACACCAACTTACTAATTTATGGTTCTGGAGCTCAGAAGCCCAAAATTTAGTCTTAGTGAGTTAAAAATTAAGGCGTTGGCAGGGCTGCATTTCTTCCGGAGGCTCTAGGAGGATCTGTTTTCTGGCTTCTAGTGGTTGCCCACTTTGCTTGGCTTTTGGCTCTTTCCTCAGTCTTCAAAGTCAACAGCAGAGCATCTTCCAATCTTTCTCTCCATTTCATTTTCTTTTCTCTATACTTTTTTTCTGGCCAACTTTCCCATTACCCCTTCCTTTTGATTTTCAATTTCATTTTTTTATGTAGATCTGCACTTCAGTTACTTAGATTGAATTTCTATTTATTATTCTTTCTACTGATAGTGCATACTTAGCTATGTTCCTCTTACTATTTTTTTCTTCTTTCTTTTTATAATAAAAACATATCTGTACCGACAATCTTTTTAACAGATTCATGAGGAAGTTAAGGTTTTGCTCTGCAGTCTTTGGTTTGAAATTACCCTCATTTTTTCTAAACCTGCCCTTTTTATTTTATTTTAATTAAGTAATTAATTTATGTATTATTTTATTTTATGTTTTTAACATCTTTACTGGAGTAAAATTGCTTTACAATGGTGTGTTAGTTTCTGCTTCATAACAAAGTGAATCAGTTATACATATACATATATCCCCGTATCTCTTACCTCTGGCGTCTCCCTCCCTCCCCCCCTCCCTATCCCACCCCTCTAGGTGGTCACAAAGCACCGAACTGATCTCCCAGTGTTATGCAGCTGCTTCCCACTAGCTATCTGTTTTACATTTGGTAGTGTATAATGTCCATGCCACTCTCTCACTTTGTCCCAGCTTACCCTTCCCCCTCCCCATATCCTCAAGTCCATTCTCTAGTAGGTCTGCGTGTTTATTCCCGTCATGCCCTTAGGTTCTTCATGACCATTTTTTTTGTTGTTTTTTTAGATTCCATATATATGTTTTAGCATACGGTATTTGTTATTCTCTTTCTGACTTACTTCGCTCTATATGACAAACTCTAGGTCCATCCACCTCACTACAGATAACTCAGTTTCGTTTCTTTGTATGGCTGAGTAATATTCCATTGTGTATATGTGCCACATCTTCTTTATCCATTCATCTGTTGATGGACACTTAGGTTGCTTCCATGTCCTGGCTATTGTGTATAGAGCTGCAGTGAACATTGTCGTACATGACTCTTTTTGAATTCTGGTTTTCTCAGAGTATATGCCTAGTAGTGGGATTGCTGGGTCATATGGTAGTTCTATTTTTAGTTTTGTAAGGAACCTCCATACTGTTCTCCATAGTGGCTGTATCAATTTACATTCCCACCAACAGTGGAAGAGGGTTCCCTTTTCTCCACACCCTCTCCAGCATTTATTGTTTGTAGATTTTTTGATGATGGCCGTTCTGACCGCTGTGAGATGATATCTCATTGTAGTTTTGATTCGCATTTCTCTAATGATTAATGATGTTGAACATTCTTTCATGTGTTTGTTGACAATCTGTGTATCTTCTTTGGAGAAATGTCTATTTAGGACTTCTGCCCATTTTGGGATTGGGTTGTTTGTTTTTTTGATACTGAGCTGCATGTGCTGCTTGTGAATATTGGAGATTAATCCTTTGTCAGTTGCTTCATTTGCAAATATTTTCTCCCATTGTGAGGCTTGTCTTTTTCGTCTTGTTTATGGTTTTCTTTGCTGTGCAAAAGCTTTTAAGTTTCATTAGGTCCCACTTGTTTATTTTTGTTTTTACTTCCATTTCTCTAGGAGGTGGCTCAAAAAGGATCTTGCTGTGATTTATGTCATGGAGTGTTCTGCCTATGTTTTCCTGTAAGAGTTTAATAGTGTCTGGTCTTACATTTAGGTCTCTAATCCATTTTGAGTTTATTTTTGTGTGTGGTGTTAGGGAGTGTTCTAATTGCATTCTTTTACATGTAACTGTCCAGCTTTCCCAGCACCACTTATTGAAGAGACTGTCTTTTCTCCACTGTATATTCATGCCTCCTTTATCAAAGATAAGGTGACCATATGTGTGTGGGTTTATCTCTGGGCTTTCTATCCTGTTCCATTGATCTGTATTTCTGTTTTTGTGCCACTACCATGCTGTCTTGATTACTGTAGCTTTGTAGTATAGTCTGAAGTCAGGGAGCCTGATTCCTCCAGCTCCGTTTTTCTTTCTCAAGACTGCTTTGGCTATTTGGGGTCTTTTGTGTTTCCATACAAATTGTGAATTTTTATGTTCTCGTTCTGTGAAAAATGCCAGTGGTAGTTTGATAGGGATTGCATTGAAGATAACTTTGGGTAGTATAGTCATTTTCACAGTGTTGATTCTTCCAATCCACGAACATGGTATAGCTCTCCATCTATTTGTATCATCTTTAATTTCTTTCATCAGTGTCTTATAATTTTCTTCATGCAGCTTTTTTGTCTCCTTAGGTAGGTTTATTCCTAGGTATTTTATTCTTTTTGTTGCAGTGGTAAATGGGAATGTTTTCTTAATTTCGCCTTCAGATTTTTCATCATTAGGATATAGGAATGCAAGAGATTTCTGTGCATTAACTTTGTATCCTGCTTCTTTACCAAATACATTGATTAGGTCCAGTAGTGTTCTGGTGACATCTTTAGGATTCTCCATGTATAGTATGATGTCATATGCAAACAGTGACAGCTTTACTTCTTCTTTTCTCATTTGGATTCCTTTGATTTCCTTTTCTTCTCTGATTGCTGTGGCTAAAACTTCCAAAACTATGTTGAATAATAGTTGTGAGAGTGGGCAACCTTGTCTTGTTCCTGATCTTAGTGGAAATGCTTTCATTATTTTACCACTGAGGGCAATGTTGGCTGTGGGTTTGTCATATATGGCTTTTATTCTGTTGAGGTAAGTTTCCTCTATGCCTACTTACTGCAGGGTTTTTATCATAAATAGGTGTTGAATTTTGTCGAAAGCTTTCTCTGTATCTATTGAGATGATCATATGGTTTTTCTCTTTCAATTTGTTAATATGGTATATCACGTTGATTGATTTGCGTATATTGAAGAATCCTTGCATTCCTGGGATAAACCCCACTTGATCATGGTGTATGATCCTTGTAATGTGCTGTTGGATTCTGTTTGCTGGTATTTTGTTGAGGACTTTTGCATCGATGTTCAGCAGTGATATTGGCCTGTAGTTTTCTTTTTGTGTGACATCTTTGTCTGGTTTTAGTATCAGGGTGATGGTGGCCTCGCAGAATGAGTTTGGGAGGGTTCCTCCCTCTGCTATATTTTGGAAGAGTTTGAGAAGGATAGGTGTTAGCTCTTCTCTAAATGTTTGATAGACTTCGCCTGTGAAGCCATCTGGTCCTGGGCTATTGTTTGTTGGAAGATTTTTAACCACAGTTTCAATTTCAGTGCTTGTGATTGGTCTGTTCATATTTTCTATTTCTTCCTGATTCAGTCTTGGCAGGTTGTGCCTTTCTAAGAATTTGTCCATTTCTTCCAGATTGTCCATTTTATTGGCATAGAGTTGCTTGTAGTAATCTCTCATGATCTTTTGTATTTCTGCAGTGTCAGTTGTTCCGTCTCCTTTTTCATTTCTAATTCTATTGATTTGAGTCTTCTCCCTTTTTTTCTTGATGAGTCTGGCTAATGGTTTATCTATTTTGTTTATCTTCTCAAAGAACCAGGTTTTAGTTTTATTGATCTTTGCTATTGTTTCCTTCATCTCTTTTTCATTTATTTCTGATCTGATCTTTATGATTTCTTTCCTTCTGTTAACTTTGGGGTTTTTTTGTTCTTCTTTCTCTAATTGCTTGAGGTGTAAGGTTAAGTTGTTTATTTGAGATATTTTTTGTTTCTTAAGGTAGGATTGTACTGCTATAAACTTCCCTCTTAGAACTGCTTTTGCTGCATCCCAGAGGTTTTGAGGCATCAGTTTTTGTTGCCATTTGTTTCTAGGTATTTTTTTATTTCTTCAGTGATCTCTTGGTTATTAAGTAGTGTATTGTTTAGTGTTTATATTTTTTATAGATTTTTTTCCTGTAATTGATATCTAGTCTCATAGCGTTGTTCTCGGAAAAGATACTTGATATGATTTCAATTTTCTTAAATTTACCAAGGCTTGATTTGTGACCCAAGATATGATCTATCCTGGAGAATGTTCCATGAGCCCTTGAGAAGAAAGTGTATTCTGTTGTTTTTGGCTGAAATGTCCTATAAATATCAATTAAGTCCATCTTGTTTAATATATCATTTGAAGCTTGTGTTTCCTTATTTATTTTCATTTTGGATGATCTGTCCCTTTGTGAAAGTGGGGTGTAAAAGTCCTCTACTATGATTGTGTTACTGTCGATTTCCCGTTTTATGGCTGTTAGTATTTGCCTTATCTATTGAGGTGCTCCTATGTTGGGTGCATAAATATTTACAATTGTTATATCTTCTTCTTGGATTGATTCCTTGATCGATATGTAGTGTCCTTCTTTGTCTCTTGTAATAGTCTTTGTTTTAAAGTCTATTTTGTCTGATATGTGCATTGCTCCTCCAGCTTTCTTTTGATTTCCATTTGCATGGAATATCTTTTTCCATCCCCTCACTTTCAGTCTGTATGAGTCCCTAGGTCCGAAGTGGGTCTGTTGTAGACAGCGTATATATGGGTCTTGTTTTTGTATCCATTCAGCCAGTCTGTGTCTTTTGGTTGGAGCATTTAGTCCATTTACATTTAAGGTAATTATCGATATGTATGTTCCTATTACCATTTTCTCAAGTGTTTGGGGTTTGTTATTGTAGGTCTTTTCCTCCTCTTGTGTTTCTTGCCTAGAAAAATTCCTTTAGCATTTGTTGTAAAGGTGGTTTGGTGGTGCTGAATTCTCTTAGCTTTTGCTTATCTGTAAAGGTTTTAATTTCTCTGTCAAATCTGAATGAGATCCTTGCTGGGTAGAGTATTCTTGGTTGTAGGTTTTTCCCCTTCATCACTTTAGAGGTGTCCTGCCACTCCCTTCTGGCTTGCTGAGTTTCTGCTGAAAGATCAGCTGTTAGCCTTATGGGGATTCCCTTGTATTTTATTAGTTGTTTTTCCCTTGCTGCTTTTAATATTTTTTGTTTGTATTTAATTTTTGATAGTTTGATTAATATATGTCTTGGCGTGTTTCTCCTTGGGTTTATCCTGTATGGGACTCTCTGTGCTTCCTAGACTTAACCATTTCCTTTCCCATATTAGGGAAATTTTCAACTGTAATCACTTCACATATTTTCTCAGTCCCTTTCTTTTTCTCTTCTTCTTCTGGGACCCCTATAATTCAAATGTTGGTGTGCTTAATATTGTCCCAGAGGTCTCTGAGACTATCCTCAATTCTTTTCATTCTTTTTTCTTTATTCTGCTCTGCAGTAGTTATTTCCACTATTTTATCTTCCAGGTCACTTATCCGTTCTTCTGCCTCAGTTATTCTGCTATTGATCCCTTCTAGAGAATTTGTAATTGCATTTATTGTGTTGTTCATCACTGTTTGGTTTCTCTTAAGTTCTTCTAGGTCCTTGTTAAATGTTTCTTGTATTTTCTCCATTCTATTTCCAAGCTTTTGGATCAACTTTACTATCATTATTCTGAATTCTTTTTCAGGTAGACTGCCTATTTCCTCTTCATTTGTTAGGTCTGGTGGGTTTTTATCTTACTCCTTCATCTGCTGTGTGTTTCTCTGTCTTCTCATTTTGCTTAAGTTACTGTGTTTGGAGTCTCCTTTTTGCAGGCTGCACGTTCGTAGTTCCCATTGTTTTTGGTGTCTGTCCCCAGTGGCTAAGGTTGGTTCAGTGAGTTGTGTAGGCTTCCTGGTAGAGGGGACTAGTGCCTGTGTTCTGGTGGATGAGGCTGGATCTTGTCTTTCTGGTTGGCAGGTCCACGTCTGGTTGTGTGTTTTGTGGTGTCTGTGGCCTTATTATGATTTTAGGCAGCCTGTCTGCTAATGGGTGGTTTTGTGTTCCTGTCTTGCTAGGTGTTTGGCAACAGGTGTCCTGCACTGTAGCTTGCTGGTTGTTGAGTGGAGCTGGGTCTTGGCTGTGAGGTGGAGATCTCTGGGTGGGAGATATTTGCCGTTTGATATTATGTGGGTCTGGGAGGTCTCTGGTGGACCAGTGTCCTGAACTTGGCTCTGCCATCTCAGAGGCACAGCACCGACTCCTGGCTGGAGCACCAGGAGCCTGTCATCCACACGGCTCATGATAAAAGGGAGAAAAATAAGAAAGAAAGAAAGAAGAGAGCACCCAAATCAAAAAACAAATCCACCAATGATAACAAGCACTAAAAACTGTACTAAAAAAAACAAAAAAACAGACAGACATTACCCTAGGACAAATGGTAAAAGCAAAGCCATACAGACAAAATCACACCCAGAAACATACACATACACACTCACAAAAAGAGAAAAAGAGAAATATATATATATATATCGTTGCTCTCAAAGTCCACCTCCTCTATTTGGGATGATTCATTGTCTATTCAGGTATTCCACAGATGCAGGGTACCTCACGTTGATGGTGGAGGTTTAATCTGCTGCTCCTGAGGCTGCTGGGAGAGATTTCCCTTTCTCTTGTTTGTTCACACAGCTCCCAGGGTTCAGCTTTGGATTTGGCCCTGCCTCTGCATGTATGTCACCTGAGGGCATCTGTTCTTTGCTCAGACAGGTTGGGGTTAAAGGAGCAGCTGATTCGGGGGCTCTGGCTCACTCAGGCCGGGAGGAGGGAGGGGCACGGAGTGCGGGGTGAGCCTGCGGTGGCAGAGGCCGGTGTGACGTTGGGACAGCCTGAGGCGCACCTGTGTTCTCCAGGGGAAGTTGTCCCTGGATCACAGGACCCTGCCAGTTGCAGCCTGCACAGGCTCCCGGGAGGTCAACCTGTCTTTTTTGAAAGTTCATTGTCTCTGTATTCCCCGAAGGGAGGAAGCTAGTGTTTTAAGAATCAAACCTAATTGTGAAAAGATTTGTAATTCACAGCTTGCCTTTTATCTTTTTTTTTTTACATCTTTATTGGAGTATAATTGCTTTACAATGGTGTGTTAGTTTCTGCTTTATAGCAAAGTGAATCAGTTATACATATGTTCCCCTATCTCTTCCCTCTTGCGTCTCCCTCCCTCCAACCCTCCCTTTCCCACCCCTCCAGGCGGTCACAAAGCACCGAGCTGATCTCCCTGTGCTATCCAGCTGCTTCCCACTAGCTATCTACCTTACGTTTGGTAGTGTATTTATGTCCATGCCTCTCTCTCGCTTTGTCACACCTTACCCTTCCCCCTCCCCATATCCTCAGGTCCATTCTCTAGTAGGTCTGTGTTGTTATTCCTGTCTTACCCCTAGGTTCTTCATGACATTTTTTTTTCTTAAATTCCATATGTATGTGTTAGCATACGGTATTTGTCTTTCTCTTTCTGACTTACTTCACTCTGTATGACAGATTCTAGGTCTATCCACCTCATTACAAATAGCTCAATTTCGTTTCTTTTTATGGCTGAGTAATATTCCATTGTATATATGTGCCACTGGTCCAGCCACTATGGAGAACAGTATGGAGGTTCCTTAAAAAACTACAAATAGAACTACCATATGACCCAGCAATCCCACTACTGGGCATATACCCTATGAAAACCATAATTCAAAAAAAGTCATGTACCAAAATGTTCATTGCCTTTTATCTTGACTCATGTGTGTGCCATCATCATATTTTACAAAGCAAATGTTAAAGTAAAGGTTACAAAACCATTAACTGTTACAATACTTGTGGCTTTAATATTGGGGAAAATCTGCATATTAATTCACACCATTATTATTGGTTTTTAAATAGGAAGAAAATATTGTGTGTCCAGGATAATTAATTTACCTATTATGTTAAATTTTGAGGACACCAAAAATATTTCCTGTATTTGGAAGATTGGCTGCGTTTATAATGACTTTGATTACAAAAGAAGACATGTACATTGTGGGAGAAAATAGTTAATATACAGTCAAATGAAAGTAAACAAAGTCATTTGAAATAACCACCAAGGAAAAAAATTCCTCCAGGTTTTTTATTTTTTTAATTTATTTATTGTTTACTTGGCCATGCCATGCGGCATGTGGGATTTTTAGTTCCCTGACAAGAGATCGAACCCAAGACCCCTGCAGTGGAAGTGTGGACTATTAACCACTGGACTGCCAGGGAAGTCCCGCTCCAGATTTTTTAATATACTACATATATTTATATATATTTTTTATAATTATGGCTATTCTGGTCATACTGTTTTCTGATCTACTCTTTTTAATAAGCAATATATTACAAATATTTTCCATAATATTTGACAACATTTTTATTGGCTGCCTTGTGTCTTATTATATGGGTACACTATGATTTATTTTTAAAACACTCTGGCAAACATTCTTGCAGCTATTTCCTTAGAATAGATCCCAGGAAGAGAAGTTTGTGGGGCAACAAGCATTTTAAAGTCTTTTGATACATGGGGGACCCAAACAGTCATAATCCAGAAGATAATTTCACAAAACAGTTACTGCTCCTTTCCCTTCCCAGGCAAACATCATAGTGATCTAATTATTGTTTGTTTGTTTGTTTTTAACTTTTAGGTTACCTTGCACCTCGAAACCTTCCTAGTACTGGCTTCTTCCCATTGCTGCAAACCCTACTCTGTGACACAGACTCTAAATGCAAAGACACACCCTATGGGCCGCAAGATCTGCTTCGTAGGCAAGGAATTGACGATGCACAATTTAAAGACAGGTAGGGACACTTCCAAGTGTGTTCAGTTGCTTTGAGAGATCAGACCTTGTTTCCTTATGAGATATCCAGGAAGCCATCCTAGGTTTGGTATACAGCTTTATTTTCTATATCTACAAATGTGATGATCTAAATATGAATGAACGAGGTGGGTACAAACTGGAATTACCATTTTTATGTAGGATTAAGCATAATCTACTTTGATGAATTACTCAAATTTTGCCTTTTAAAACTACTTATGGTTACCAGAGGATGGTGGTGGGGATAAATTGGGAAATTTATAAAGATAAAATTCCAGGCAGAGAAATAGTCAGTGATCCTGAAGTGGGGACAAACCTGATCATTTAGAGGAACAGAAAGTCGGCTAATATGACTAGAACATAGTGAGGGATAATGAAAGCGGTAGGGGATATGGTGAAACAATAAAAACCATGAGAGAAAGAGCCTGAAGAATCAAACAGGTAAGCAAAGGGAAAGGATTTGTCTTTTGTTTTTAGTATAATGAGAAGCCACTGGAAATTTTTAAGCAGGGAAATGACATGACATATTTTCTATGAGACTAATATATTCTAGGCATATACAAGCATTACCTCAGCTAGCAACTAGTTGAGTTGTGTATCTCTGCAAGGAGACCCAAAGCTGACTAGAGCCTATGCCCCCTTGTGTAATCAGTGTAGAGATAAAGTGAATGAATATTTTATTCATTCAACCACTTCATAGATGGTCTCTGTGTCCCTATGTGAGTGATGAATTAGGCAAGATTTATGCCTATGTTCTAGCAGGGTAAGGTAAATATTAAATCAACAATAGTAGGAGATAGTGCAATGAAGAGTGCCAGAAGGATGCTGAAGCATAATCAGGTAAATCTTCCTGGAAAAGTTGTACTTGAGATGGACATTTCGTGAGCCAAGTGATAGAGAAGATATGGGGAAAATTAATGTCCATTATTTACAAATTGGATTACAGCTCCAGGTGGGGCTCTCATCTTTGTATCTTTTTTTTTTTTTTTTTTCCCACGAAGAAGTAAGTAACAATGAGGGAAACAGTTAACAAAATCTAAGAAGTCCATCAATATACCTCTGCCCAAAGAAGAATTTTTCTATGTAATATAATAGAGAACCAAATTCATGGAGTCGCCTGAGCAGAGCCATTGAGTTGGTTTTGGAACTAGGATTAAAGTCCAGGTTTATTTTACCCTCTGTTGGTTATTCTCCAGATAGCTGATCTTGTCTCTTTTTTTTCAGTTTTATTCCAGTCTCCAGGTATTTTATTGAGTTCAAGCTCTATATTGCTGTATATTCAGTATTTTCTCTAAACTACCAAGTAATTGGAACTTAATTTGGAAAATTATGTACAATAATAAAATTGCATTAATGATATTCCCCACCATGCTATTAACTTTTATGCTTTATATAGCCATGCAATGAAACTGGGGCATGGTTACTAGGTAAGCCGTTCCATACTAAGTAAGCCATTGCACTAAATTACTTCCCTTTGGTGAAGAAAGATTCACCAGCATAGCCTCATTAAGAAACAAAACAGTCAGGGAAAAAAAAGAAAATGCCATCTTTGGCTTCATCAAAAGAGGCCCACCTGGGGCTTCCCTGGTGGTGCAGTGGTTGAGAGTCCACCTGCCGATGCAGGGGACGTGGGTTCGTGCCCTGGCCTGGGAGGATCCCACATGCCGCGGAGCGGCTGGGACCGTGAGCCATGACCGCTGAGCCTGCGCATCCGGAGCCTGTGCTCCGCAATGGGAGAGGCTGCAACAGTGAAAAGCCTGCGTGCCGCAAAAA
>NW_006783890.1:429754-479091 GCF_000442215.2 Lipotes vexillifer
AAAAAAAAAAAAAAAAAAAAAAAAAAGGCCCACCATGTTTATTTTGAAAGACATGATCACACTCAGTCACTACTTGCTGGCCAGTCGCCAAGTTTTTTCATGCGTTTTTGCATTGGCACCAACCTTCTGTTATTAAATTCATATTTTTCTTAAGCATTAGCTTCAGGATGAGGTGCTTAAAAAAAAAATTCAACACTATATACTCAGCATCAACTGTAACTAGCTGTCTGAAAGAAGAAATGATTACATTTATGATTTTTTGGCCCTTAATGCACAAGGGATGATCCAACATCATGGGACATACCCTTGTGGTCCTTCCTCCCTGCCCTGCCTCTAAGAATACATCAGAACAGTGGGAACCCCTGGCTGTGCCATTGCTCACACAGCTGGCAAATGGCAAAGATCATCTTGCAGAGCTCACAGGGTCATTATTTGGAGAAGCAATTCAACATTCCTGCAGCTCCTGTGGGGTATTGCCTCTATGGATTTACTTCCTATCTCTGTCATGTCGACACTCATCCATGACGTGTGTTTTCCAAATTCATATCTCTGCTCCTATTGAATGGCTCCTACAGAACTTGAAACATAGCCAATCAGATTCTATTCAGGGAAATTTTTAAAGTGCCAAGACTTTTGTTTAATACTGAAAAATATGGATGTGTTTAGAAACTGACCTGAAGGTATTATTGGGAATATAAGGGAAGTGGAAGTAAGACAGTTATGTGTCCTCATTTGACTATAAAGGTGAGGTGAGATGTATAAGTCTCACACTGTATTAATTTCAGAGTAATTATTAACCATCTAGTTAGTAATCATTTTAGTGAGTATTCATATAAAAATAAAGGTTAAAATTTCATTTATCAAAAACAAAGTGGAAGGAAGTCTTAACTGCCACACAGGCAAAATTGTTAATTCATTGAGTTAGAATGTATTGAATGTGTACCACATGCTGGAGACAGTGCAACTCACTATGGATACATAGATGACTAAGGTATATCCCTATATAAACTTAAAATCTAGTGGGAGAGAGAGAGACTACTAAACAGGTAAATTAATGTATGACGTGGTAAATGTGATGAATATTTGTTTAGTTCTCACTGTGCCCAGGACGTCAGACAACAAATGGTGAATAGTTACACAGACACCCTGAGATGTTGTTTCTGCCTGAGGAATATGCATCTGACTGTTGGATATATTATTGGAGTGGAGAGAGGTTTGGGTGGGGAGATGTCAGAAGAGTTCTCCAGAGACCTGTGTGAGTAAGATTGTTAAGGACAGATAGGGTGGTGGTTACCAGACTAGAGGAAGGTGTATTTGAGATAGGCCATAAAAAAAGAATCTCAGAACTTAATAAAGGAAAGAAATCAATGGCGGCCCTTGTAGAGTCAGTTTAGAGGAATAGGCAGGTAGCTTTGCTGCTGACTGTGATGGCAAAATGACAAATTCCCTTGTAGTGTTGCCATATTAATCTGCTGTGTCAGGGCTAGGTAGAACGTAATATGTACAGGGTCACCTGAAAGCTACTGTGATGTTATCTCCTCCTCGATATTCTGCGTGCTTCTGATACACCTCTACCCCCAAGGCATTTCCTCATCTGCCCATCATGGTGCCTTTGGAAATGTATTAGCTCAGATATACATTATATCTCCAAAGTCCCTCCAAAGAATATAAAAAATCGTAGGACAGAGCAACATATGAAGGCATTTCTAAATCTTAACACCTTAATGATATAGATTGTTGATTGATAAGTGAGCTACCTAGAAGAGAGGTGTATGTTGAAAATGGGCAGGCAGGGGTTGTATCTGAAGCATCGATGACCCTGAAGGAATGAACATCAGAATGAAATTGAAGAAAATAATGAAAAAAATTAAAATGACTTCTTCTTGGGGGAGTCAGGAAGGACAACCATATCAAATCACTGAGGAGGCCTCAGTGCCATTACAACATTCTTATTTGTACTTAAAAGTCGGTAATGAATGTCATCTGAAGCTGGAATCAGAACTGGGCCTGGAGCAGATTTCATGCCTTCTTTCCAGGTGTCACTACATACCCATATAATTGTAAGTCTGGGGAAAAAGGGAAAAAATATAAAAAGTTTAACTAATCCTTAAAGACAAAAAAAGAATGTCAGAATTTTCTTTTTAGGATTTGCCATATGTGTCTTTCCTGGAAGCAGTTCCTTTTAAAGACAGAATTACCATGGCACACATGGATGCCGCCCACACAGGTGGTCTTTCCCACTCACAGGAAATACAGACACATTCAATATAAGTGCATAAATCCTACCGTTGCAATGATATCTATAAATGTGACATTTCCCCAATGTAACTGTTGGTAGACATGTCTGAGAAGAAGTAAAACTACTCTGAGCCTAGTTTCCCTCCTGGTATCTTAAATTTAACATTTTGAATCCAAGATGTTTCCCTTATTAAATTCCTTTTCAAAGTAGAGCACTGTAAATACCATAGAAGCAGACTCTACCTCTTCAACACGTTAGAGGCAGGCCCTTAGCCATCTCCGTGGTACTGTGCATGTGGCTGGGTCCAGTAAAAGGCAGTAAAGTGATGCCATGGGCCACTTGGAGATTTGACTCAGGCTTTCTTGCCTCACCCAGAAGGTTGAATTCTCTGGACTCAGGTGAGCCTACATGCTGGATTCAGGGGCATCCAAATTTTGTATAATGCCTTAATATACCTCCCAGAGATATCTAGTATGAGAGAGATTCTCTGAGACTTTCTTAGAGCTATTCAGAGTTCCCGAATAGGATTTTTAAATCTCCTGAGTTGGTCCTAGAGAGTGGGATTAGGGAGGAGTCATCATTGAATAAATCCACTTCTCTGTCACAGCCTAGTGCAGGGTTTCTCAATCGCAGCATCATTGCTACTTGGGATCAGATAATTCTTTGTTGTGCTGTGCACTATAGAATGTTTAGTAGCATCCCTGGCCTCTACCCACTAGATACCAGTAGCATCACTCCCGTCCAATTGTGACAACTAAGTATTTCTCCAGATATTGTCAAATATCCCCTGGGAGCAGGGGAGGGAGCACAAAATTGCCCCCAGTTGAAAACCACAAGTCTAGTGAAAGTATGAAGAAAAAGATTTTAAGGTAGCAAGAGGCATGAATTAGATTATGATTCTAGGATCTCGCTCTATAAGAGACACAAATGACCACTCTAACTTAGCACCCCCAGTCATGTGTTGTCATCATTCCCTAGGCATGTCCTTACTTAGCTATTACCATTTGATGTATTATGATCCCTGTTTTTTTTATTTGACCTGCCCATTATATTACATATCATGGGAATTTAATAAATGTTAATGAGGTTATGGATGAATATGGTGGATAAAGTGTAAGATTGATTATATGTTTGTGTCTGTGGTGCCATCTCTGGTGTTTCCTCTTCCAAGGACCTTTGCAGAACCAGGTGTGCAACAGTGGAGGCAGGGCAGGCTATTTAAAAAAAAAAAGACGCTTCCTTAGCTGTCAGTTCTTCCAAGTGATATTCTTTATTATCTATTATTCAGTGCTTGCCATGTGCTAAACATCCTACCATCTGCCAACACAGTGCACTGTAAATAGACTTTTCTCAAGCATTTTACAGTCCGAGGAGAAAATTGATCATTACTTCAAATGGAAAATTCATCTTATGAGTAAACTGATAAAGAAATTAAATAATAAAGTGAAGAAAGGGTTACAAAATTCTGGGTAAGGTACTTTCCCTCTTCCCACCTCACCAGCCAGTGCTCACTGGTTCCAGATTATGAATGATAAGGGTGCATCCATTTGGTGTCCAGAGATCTTGAAGGTTCTAGTATTGTAAGATTATGTGGGGAGTATAGATACATAAGTATGGGGCTTCAGCTCCATACTGATGGTGAAGGCTGTGTCTTTGTACCATCTTCTTCGTGGGCACTTTGACAGTTAATATTGGTGAGTGCCTATGATGACAGGGCCCAGAGAGGCACTTGTTAAGGGCATCTCACCTAGTACTCACAACAGCCTTGCAAGATAGGTGTATCATTCCTAATTTTCAGATGAGGCTGAAATTTTTTAGGAAGAGGCAGAGCTAGGATTCAAAAGATATCTAACAACTCCAAAGTTCTTTCTTCTACATCCCAGCAACACTTTCTCTTTTTATTTAATCAGCCATCCTATCTTATGGTTCAGTACCGTGCTAGGTGTTTTGAATAAAAAGAGCATCATCATGGTGCCTACTTCCAAAGATGTCACAGCCTAAAATGGAGAAGTGGTAGGAATAGGTACACAGACAAACATAATACACTTAAAATTTATATAAAGTAAGTATATACAAAATGCTTACATTGTGTAAAATGTTGGAAAAGATACTGGTTCTCATTCATCATTCTAAGAAGCATAGACTTCTCTGTCTATAAGTATGGTCAAGCTAATTAGAAAGCTCAGAGATTACACTTAATTCAGTAAGACTGGATACCTTCCTGTCCTCCTTTAGTAATTTAATAGGGAGTCAAAAAGAACTAATTACCTTTGCTTGGGGGAGGTAAGCTGTATATCAACTTAGAGCCTTAATTCATCTTTTTACCCACAATGCTTGATGTTGCACATTTATTTTGTGGTTTCCATTTTAAGAGTTGACAGACAATAGTTACATTGAGCGGTGGCAGAAGACACATGCCATCACACTACACATTGTAAATGCAAAGCAAAATGGGAAAATTTGCAGGAAGATGACCAGCAGAGTACGTGTGAGATCCCACGCTCTCTCCCTGACAAAAGGCCATGCCGGGACCACCTAAAAGTAGATGAACCTCCTCCCCACTCCTGTAACGTGGGACTCATAGGCAACCGTGTAATTGTGGGCACTTCCTGGTCAAGGACGGGTCCTGTTAGAAAAGAGGCCGCCAGAGTTCCTTGTCTGGAAGAGCCATTTTCTGTTGAGCAAGTTCAAACCTGTTGAGACAGCAGCTTGCCGGGAAGGGGATGAACTTGTCTTTGGCATTGAAAGAATATTTGAAGGAATAATTTTCGGGCTCTTATCTGAACGTGGGAAAATGGGCAAGGTGTCCCCTGTAGAGTTGATGCAACTTTTGCTTCTCCAAGCTCACACTTTCTTAATTTCCCGTCGCCTCTTTTTTGTTTCTCCCCCACTCCCATTTATTGTTCAAGTCTCTGTTTTCTCTTGCTCCTTCTTTCTTCTTTTTGATGTTTGTCACTCTCCCTTTGGTTTTTGTTGCTGTCCCTATTCCTTAAAAGTTTTATGAAGGCAGTTTTTCCCTTTATTTTCAAAATGTGTTGATATTCAGTAGTGTTTCTTACAGTATTTCAAGCTGAACTAAAAAAATGTCGAGAAAAAGAAAAGTGAACCTGACTTTCTCAAACTTTCTAAAACTTCTGTTTGAGAGCAGGAAAAAGGTTCAGGTCATTTCTTATTTTTATCTGAACAGTTTTCCCATCCAAATAGTCAGCATAAGGAATGTAAGAAGATTTAGGGGAATACAGTCATGGTCATGAATAATTCAAATATACATTAAGAATGCAGAACTTTTAGAGCAACCAGTACATTTTATAGAGAATATTGGAAGAACACTAGGGAATGAAAACAAATATCACCCCTTCTTATCATTTTTATTAAAAGGACACGCTGGGAAAAAAACAGATTTCTTTTTTCTCCCAATTATAAATCATAAAGTATCCTGGAACCAGGACTCAGATCTTGTTTCTGAAAAGGGAAGTCAAATCGAACCACAGTAGCAAGCAGAACTTCTTGCTTTTCCACTGTTATCTTTTTATATCCATTCTTATGTACCGTAAGTAAGCTTTTTATAAACAATCAGACAAAATTCAGATTATTCATTCCAGACATCTGGACTTATTTCACTCTTGACATAGATATATTTATTTTAGACACTTACTTTAGGAATATCAAGTTTTCAAGAAAATATGATTATTTCCATGTTAATAATAATAAACTGAACAGGAAGCAATTCTTTTAAAAGAGGGTTACTGAATTGTGGAGTGGTCCAATAATATTTTCTTCCAAAAGCTGGTGTGATCATGTTGTGCAGAGATTCCTGGCACCACATGCTATCATTACAGCCTTGATACATTCAGTACAATTAAAACCCTGAGTACATCATTATTTCTTTAACACCTGGTGCCACCTGTAATGACACCAACCACAGTGCTTAGCACAGACTAGATATTCAATAAAGGTGTGTTCTTCTCTGAATCAGTCTTGCAAGTGTTCATCTTTGACAGTCTTCAAAATGCCATCTATAATTTAACATAGAAAACTTCTTTTTCTTTCATGGTTGACAAATAAGCAGACCTTGATTTCAGTCTCTGAAGCACCCTTTGACTACCATCTATTTGGGATCCACCATCTTTTTTTTTTTTTTTTTTTTTTTTGCGGTACGCGGGCCTCTCAACTATTGTGGCTTCTCCCGTTGCGGAGCACAGGCTCCGTACGCGCAGCGCTCATCAGCCATGGCTCACGGGCCCAGCCGCTCCGCGGCATGTGGGATCTTCCCAGACCGGGTCACGAACCCGCGTCCCCTGCATCGGCAGGCGGACTCTCAACCACTGCGCCACCAGGGAAGCCCCACCATCTTTTTAAAAGAAAAGATATATATCACAAATATTTTCAGTATTTAGCTCTAAAGTCCTTTTTTCTTTCTATAAGAGTGAAGTAAAAAAATAAGCATTTTAAACCTTATCTAGGCCATTTTCTCTGAGTAAAAATTTACCTTGTAGGAGCCCTTATATATTCATTGGTATATGGTTAGGTGAGTTTTGTCATTAAAATCCTAGAAAGTAGATTAAAAATTTGAAAGTCCTAGGAGAGCCCTGGAATCTACCACATAATACATTGCTGTAACTAACTGAAATTAATGTGAGTGAAGTTATAGAGTTCTTGCTTTTTCTTCTCTAGTGAAATTCTGAGAAAGTCATCCAACCTGGAAAAGGACAGCAGTGTATCACTCCAGAGCACTGAAGTTCCAGAAAAACGGCACGCGTCACTGGGTAAGCCATCCTCTTCTGCCCAGTTTAGAACAGGCCTTTTGGAACAACCAGTAAAGGTCTAATCTTTAAAAGTTATACTTTTAACTTTTCAAACAAAGATGGAATGCCTAGAATATCCCTAAGAGATCTAAATATTCCTTGTGGTTGCCTGAGTGTGGTGGTGCAGTTATGCAAAGGTCTTGAGGATAATTGGAAATTAAGTTCTTACCGAAATACTCTCTAGGAGCAAAACCTTAAATGTATAATGTTGAGAATTACACGCTTTCCCAGAATTGACTAGGGACTCTTCCATTGCCTGCAATTAGATAACACTGGGATGGTTAGAATGCGCATCAGTAAAAAATGTTGGATAGAATCTCAGAGATTTGTCCAAACATTATATTTTACAGATGAGGAGTATGAGGCCCAACAAGGTTAAGCACCCTCCCTGTCCCATCATCCAGCTGACCTGGTACTAGAGCAACTGCCAAGATGGGACTCTTCTAGCTGTAGTTTTCTTCATCCCACTCTACCACTCAGCATCACAGTCATTCATCGTGCTTGTGTACTTCTTTCATTCACAGCTAGGCCAGTGGCCCTGAGACAGTAATGTGCAGAATACCCACAGGCTGAGCTCCTTGAATCTTATGTCCAGGTGCTTTTGCTGCAGGTGGTCTTGAGAGACACTCGTTAGAAGCCACAAATTGAGAGTAAACTCTCAAAACAGCAGGACTGTTTTATATTCATTGGCAAATATTTGTTGGGTGCCTGCTATCATGTAGGCACTGTCTTAGGTACTGAATATACATTAGTGAACAAAACAGAGATTCCTGTATGTCAGAATATGATTGGTGATCTGGGGAAAAAAAGGAGTACCTTTAAAAATGCCATGTGATATTTAAGATTCTATGATATTAACATTCCAATACAAGTTGATGGACCAAATGAAAAAAAGTTCTTTGTTATTGTAGTAGGAATATGGCGGTGAGTGGTTTTGAGGAGTTAACGTGCTGTTGTGAATGATCTCTGGGTGTTTGGCTGAGTAGGTTACAGCACAGTAGAAATAAGATCATACTGTTGTGGTCCAGTAAGCTTTTCTTTGCTCAGTAGCCACAGATTATGTTTCTTAGCCTGGCCAGTCATCTCACAAATGTATTGCTTTGGTGTAGAGGAATCAGTTGGTAAATTCTTCAGCCCAGTGAGCATTTTAACAAAGCCTAGGCCCCACTGATGTTAGGTCACTGTATCTTTGAATATTAAGATGCTTTGTTGTGAGGATAATAAAGTATTTCTGTACACAATTTATAAAAGTGAACACACTGGCTTAATGAACATCCATGCTATAGATCTGAACATACTCTTCCAGCTAATGCTCCTAACCAGGAACACTCTGCCACATTATAAATAGTACTGGATGAGGCCACTTTGGGAATTACTTAATTAGCATATACTGTAGTCTGGACTAATTGCTTCCTCCCATTTATTTGATCTGAAACACCATTCAGAAACCACTTTGGGGAGGAGAGAATTTATGATCCTAAGCAGATTTTAGCCTCCCAATTGAATAATTAAAAAAAAAAAAAAAAAAAAAAAAACATTATCACCAGATGTGCATTGGCAGATCCTTTGAACAGATGCTGGGTATGATGGATCTGTGGAGCTAGTGGAGGCACCTCAGATCCTCTAGGCCTGAACAGAAATGATTCAGTTTATTAGGCAATAATATTGGTGATAAAGTTTAACGACATAAACTGGAATGAAAGCAAATGACATCCAAAAATGATTGGAAAAAACCCCAAAGCAGACCAAAACCATCACAGTTTTATGTGAAAGGAAAAACTGATGGACTTTGCCATTTTGCCAATATGAAACTTTCATGGAAGATACATATTTGAGCATATTCTTGCTGTGGAGTGTATGAGAGCATAAGTGATATTTATGGATTCTTATGTGAACCTGCCTGTGTGTGTGTGTGTGTGTGTGTGTGTGTGTGTGTGTGTGTGTAGTATGCTAATCTCTTCTTTCTTTTACAACAGCCACAGTATTTCCTAGTCCACGTTCTGATTTGGAAAGTAATGGAAAAGATACTTTCAATGGTAGTCAAGTGCTTGCCTGGATCCTTAGTTTGGAAAAGGTAATTTCACTCAGTTTTGTATGGACTCATAATAAAAAACAGGTAAACAAATGCCTCTTAGATTAATAGAGGAATCTTCCAAATAGGAAACGTATTCCCATTTGGAGTAATATCTCCGGGAGATTCTTTTCTTGGGAGCTCTTTCATAAAAAGCTTAATTTTGAGGCATTCTAAATTCCTTAAGGTCTTGGATATTTATTTACTTCCCTGTTAAGTCCCTTAATTGAACTTAAGATTTTCATTTAGTAAAAAATAGGGTGGCATTACATGTGATCTTTTAATTTCCTGAAGCAGGAAAGAAAAAATGCTGTATGAAAGCAGATGAAACTTTAACACCCATCAGACTTGCTGCCTCATCTATACTAATAACGGTTTTGGAAAAAATTAGAGCTATAAAAAATATCTCCCCAAAGTAATAAAATCCCTTTCCTTAGCGTGGTTTAAAGCCCTTACCTATGGATTTCCGTCTGTTTACCAGTCTTCCACTTTAAGATTCCAGATTGCAAGATGATAAACATCATTTCTATCGGAGGTGTAAACTGGCAACCTATGAGCTATATGTGTATGTGTGCACATATACAAGGCTTTTGAGAAATTGACTTTGAATGCCTTTAGGCAGAAGAGGTACTCTTCTGTCAGCTGCAATCCACACTTCTCCTTATTGTCTTTTATCCAACCAGATTTAAGTTATTTGGCTAGCCAATGGACATTTAAATCCTGCTTTACGTGCTCTTCAGAAATTAAGAGATCATTTTTAATATTTTGCCATGGAGAGACTACTACTCTCTCTCTCTTTCTCTATCTATCACACACACACATAAGCATTTTTAATAATATATCATGTCTTATGTAGTAGACGTTTCTTCCATCTGAAACATAGGGACATAACTCTGGTCTTTATTCATATATTCCTGTGACCATAACCGCTGCTGCTTAATATGTGTCTATTAGTTCCCCTTGAATTAACATTCTGTATAACTGAGGCATCTTGATAAACTTGTTTATGTCAATAAGCCAAAGAACAACACAAAAATGTATGTCAGGAAAAGGCACCATACCTATCAAGGCAATTCTGCCAGTGCTGGTTGAAATATAAGACTTGCAGGGTCAGTCCAGTCTAGATTTTGAAAGTCTAGTTTATATAATAGTTGAGGTACCTAAAGCACCCTGTGTAGCTGAGGAAGCCCCACCATGTGACCACGTAATTCCAGTATAAAGCCTCCACAAATCATGCTAGGGTGCAAACTAGGGAAAGTTATTTTATTCCATTCTGTTTCTTCTATATTGGTTCCTAGAAGCAAACAGCCTTGCATTGTATAAGTTAAATTCTTTAATAGCTAGAATAGCAGTGCTATTCTCAAAAATACCACTTTATTGTATTGAAACTCCCAGGTTCTCTTTCTCATATGGAATAAAATTTCAGAATTTTGTGAGGCAGCACAGAGTCATGTATCCGATGGAGATAAATCAAAAATGAATTTTCTATGTATAGATACATATTTTCAGAGTAGTTGGAGCAGAAAAGGGATGTAAAAATCAGGATCACATATTGATGCCTCTGTCAGCAATCTCTCTGATTCCTTTTTCTTTCTGTTTACTGCTTTCTGCAACCCTTGCAAGAATAAGTAGAGAAATCATTCTGGGGTGAGTTTATATGTAATGTTAAGAACGAGATGTGGATGAATGACTAGAAGACCTGGCACTTAGAGTATCTCCTGGAATAAGTGGAGCCTGTCTTGTTTCATTACATTTAGAAGTTGAATCACTGGAAGGTAGAGTGTAGATTTTGTGATATAAAGGGAGGATGAAGTTAGCTAGCCCTCACCTCACAGGTTATAATAATTAATTACTAAGACGGATGCATTAAATATTGCAACTAACTGTAATTGGCTCTATAAATATCTAAACAACTTAATGGTGAATGTGATCAATATTATAGATGAAAATAGTGCTGTATCTGTTAACTAGTCTGTACTGTGAAATATATGGGGGACTTCTGTTATGAAAATGCTTTCCAATTATTGCCTTTGATAATTATATGCTTGTATGTATTTTCATATATGTGTTTTCTTTTTTCTTTATGTGCATAATTCTTAAATGAAATAATTGCTTTGCAAATGAAACATAATCCATGTTTTTCCACTTCTCTAAACAAACACTGTTGGTCTTGAGACTAGACTCTGCAGCTCTTCCTTTTTGGAATTCTTCCAAAGATCCTGGCCAATTTCCCACGAAGTGTCACAAATTATTAGGACACCTAAGTCTCTGCTGTTAAATGTCCAGGAAAAGCTTAAGATTTTTAAGCCTGAAGATTTTTGTGAGACAAGATCTAGCACATTTAGGTTGTCTAGTCAGAGACAGGAAATGTGTTCAGTTTAAAAAATCATATGCAAATCTTTTGAATCATAAAGATGACAAGAGTTATCACATTCACACATTCTCTCAGTGACTTTTCATGGGTAAACCCAACGTATTTTAGTGTTAATTTAATAGTTGCTATAATGCAGGACCTTAAAATGGCTATTATGTAGACAGGTGAGTTTCCTTGATGACTAGGACATGTTAATATCTATATTTACTAGCATTATTATACCACTCTTCTCACACACATTGCTTTTACAGCAAAATTCGACTTCAGAAGATATACGAAGAGAACTGTGTGAGAGCTATCCAAGATATACTGCCGATTATGCCTTCTCTTGGACCACTCTAGGGAAAAATGTTTTTAACATATTTTGCCTGTCCAACATGACCCTTTTAGAGTCTTCTCTCCGAGAACTAACAAACCAGTTCTCTCAGGTGAGTGTAAATATTTTAACATGATCAAGATCTCATAAACAATAGAAAGAAGTGTATTGTTTCCATTATCGTATACACAAAGTGACTCAAAATGCATCAAAGAGCAAATGCGTACGTAGTCCACATGTACTAGGAAATGCTGACTGAAATGTTGGCTCACCTTTGGCATGAATTCCTCGCACAGAGATTCACATACAATGTCTAATTCTAAGTAATATGTCTGTTTGCTATTTAAATGTGCAGGATTGAAATTATGTTAATGTGGAACCAAAAATACTGCATTATGGTTAATGTGGAGACATCTTTGTAGATGAAATTTGACTTTGCTCTATGGTGAATGAAGATTGACTGTTTTCTCTGAGATATTTTATTTAAGTGAGATTACTCAGGATACAATGTAAGTTTAATAATGAAACTATCAGAGCCTTATAACTCTCAGAAGTTAGAATAATGGATAATCTTTAAAATGTTTCTTCTAAGGTCAAACCCAATTTACAAATTTGACTTTTTTATGAAATAATATAATCCCTCTGTCCAAAATATTATACATTAAAACCAAGAACTTTATAATATGGAGTGCTAATGACCATTTTCATATGCTAGTCTTAAATTAAGATGTGAAAATAAGACACTGATAATCTTCTTTTAATGAAACTCCACATACAATGAAAGTTCACAAAAATATTCAGAATTCTCTCAAAATTTTCTAAACAGGAGTAAATGAAACATGTCCACATCTAACATTTTTGCCCTTGATTCTCTGAATTTTATTGTAAGTAAGTGCAGAATGCTTAAATTACTCTTCAGTAGTCTGAGTTTTCCAAATGAACTAGATTAGAGACACTGTTATAATAACCCCAATCCAATGTAGAGCACTTAAAATTGTATCTCAACAAACTCAGCAGTCACGTAGAATGTGTGGTTAAGAATATGTTGTTCGAAATCACATTTTCAGCGTGAAAGACCTTGAATTAAGACAGAACAAAAGCCTGACTTTCCTAGTATGAATGAGCTTATTAAGAAGATTGTTTTGGGTGGGAATATAATGACGGTATTAGCTGGGTCCTGTGATTCAGAGCAAAATTACAGGTCGTGGTTTTCATTTATTTGTTTGCTTATAGTACAAGATATGATTATTACATAGGATATTCACTCTAAATCATTATTATAACTGAAGTTCCTTATATTCCAGCAGAACTTTGGAAATATTTTATTAAGTATGTATAATTGTAATAGTAGACATTTTCATATGTTTATATATATACATATTCACACCCATATAATATAAAATATATAAATTTTAAGGGTTTTCTATGCAAATAATAAATAATATAAGGTCTACTAATGGATATAGAGAAGATACGTCTGCAGATCCCACACCAGATCCTAAAGAAAAACAAAAATATTACCCTGAAGCGAATTTTATTTTAAGAATTAATTTTAATTTCCCAAACACAATTTAAAATATTTTGTATAAATAGTTTTGTTAACCAAACATTAAATATGCCAATTTCTGGAACTATAGGAAAGAATCTAATTATATGTAAGAACATTTGAAATGGTTATAGTTTTTCCAAGTAAAAGATGACTTCAAACTGAATGAAAATCTGAAAGAATTACTTATGTGAAAATCTAAACTTTTAATGTTTTCAAAGGCAGTTAGCCATGTGGTTACAGATGTTGAAGTCTCATTTCACCCTGTTTGTGGTTTTATTTTTTAAGCTATCAAGTGATCCCAATAACCAGAAGACAGTGTTTCAGGAAATGGTCAAAGTGCTGTCCTTTTTCTCACAAGTGCAAGAGCAGACAGCCGTGTGGCAGCTTCTCTCCAGTTTTCCAAATGTGTTCCGGAATGACACAACACTAAGCAATCTATTTGATGTTCTTCGAAGTGCAAACAGGTAAGAAAAAGTAAGAATTAAGGGGAATATTACTGTTCATAAAGAAGTCTTTCTTTCTTTTTTTTTTTTTTAATATTACCTTTAGGATCACTGGTAGGTAGGTAATTTAAACACAGCAAATAATCCTTCAGCACCTTATTACAGATTTTGGCAATGAAAGTAAGTGTATTAGTTAAGCAAAGAAGAAACACACATTGTGGTCATCAGAATTATTGACAGGTTTATGGGGAAACAAGGAGGAACACTAATCATAACATCTATAGTGTCAGTTGGTATCCCAGAACTTCTGAGAAAGATGGTAGGGCAGGACCAATGGTAGATTGGAACCTTGACTCAGGCTCACTCAGGGACAACCGGGGCTCTATGCATCTAGTATTTTAACTGTTCAAGAAGAAAATATTTCATTGGGTTTTGGTTGGTACTACACAGTAAAAACAACCCCATTGGCTAGTGTTTACACCAAGCCACCCCAAGGGGTTTGCCCTCCCTCAGGTGTAGCCAGCTTAAGCCTGCATATTGGGTTGGCTTTATTTGACACATATGACACAAAGATTTGAAAAATTTTGCAGAAGAAACCCTTTTAAAGCCTGCATTCCTCATAAAAGAGATCTGAGCGTGGCCAGCATTCAGAGTTTGATGGACACATACTTAGGTTTTGGCTGTCCAGCTAATTTGGAAATGTGCATTAAACAAAACAACAACTGTATTAACAACTAGCAATTACTGACTGCCTGTTACATGCCAGACACTTTCCTGGACCCTTTATATATATCACATTGAAACTTACAACAGAACTATTGTTTATTTTATAAGTGAGATAACAGAAGGTTATAAAAATTAAATATTTGATGATTATGCCGCTAGGAGGGTTTGAACCTGGGTTTTTTAACTCCAGAACCCAGACTGCCTCTCTAATATGTCACTAAGAGCACAGTGGATTCCATCGCTAATGTCTGAAGCACCACAAGAGTTTTCTCATCTTCTCTGATAAGCTTCCAAGAGTTTATATTTGTTCAAAGACCTTATAATAAGGCCTCATGTTGTTGCATTAATTCCATTTGATTCTCACAACAGTTCTTTGAGATTGAGACTACAGATATCCCCATTTTATAAAAGAGGAAACACACACTAGTTTTTTAAAGTTAAATCTTCTTTACTATTATTATTAAACTAACAGTATCACTAAAATCTGTAAATTCTTCACAAATGACTGTATTTTATCATCAAATCATTAGTTTATCTTACTCTTTGTTGATCAAGTAATATGGACAAATAAACCCCATGAAAAGGTTTTGAGGTTATTTATACCAGCAATTTTGCAAAGTTGTAAGTTGTTATATAGTTCAGTCACCAAAACCAGATTATATAATGTTAAGATTATGACAGAGATTAGCAAAAATGAGTAATCTCAAAAGTCAAGAATTGTGAAAAATGAAAAAACATACATGATATTCACCATTTATGAGCAAGAAGTTGTGCTGAGATATGAATCACAAAAACTCCTTTATAAATTACCTTTACATATGAGGAGACTTGTTTCGGATAACTTCCATTTGTATATGATGAAAAGGGCAGAAAAACAAAATCAATGAAGTGAAATAAAAGTATTTCGATCAATAGTTTAAAGGATTTCAGAGAGGACAATGGTCAGGAGTCATTTTTAAGTCACGTTTTGTTAGAAAAAAGATGAATTAAGTCTTCTGACATTTTTATTAATTATATTAATAACAATAATGCTGACAGTTACTGTGAGATTGCCAAGTGTTCAGTCTTTGAAGGTGTTACTTTGAGACAGCAGATTAATGGAGTCAAGCAGAAGGCCAAGCTGGGAGAAGCAGAGATCTACAACCTCAGAACATTTAACTGGTCTCCACGGCGACCAGGGTTCAGAAGTAACTCAAAGTCTGAGAACCAGGAGATTCTTGGGGGCAAATATAAAAAATGCCTGAGGTATTGACTGTTACGTATATAGAGCAGAAATTAAAAAAAATTCAGCCATGCCCCTATGGCCAAGCACACAGCTGTAAAAACAAGTTAACAATGTTCTGGGCTCAGTGCAGAAATGTTCTGTCGTCCTCCCCGCCATGTTGGGGCAAAGTGCCAGAGGCAAGACATAAAGTGGAAAGAACATAAACTTTGAAATTAGACAAAACCAGTTCTATTTATTTGGATAACCTCATGTAAGTTATTTAACTTTTTGAACTTTAGTTTTCCTGTCTATAAAACAAAACAAATGAAAATGACTTTATGGAACTATTAGAGAAGTAAATAAAATTATAAATATATATGTTTATATATAGACACATATCTACTAGAAACTAGAGGATACTCTTAGCTCTCTAAATATTTTCATTCATAGCTAGGGAGCTAAAATTAAAATGACCTTAATTTAAATATTAAAAATTCCAAAAATATGGTAGAAAGTATATGCACATGCTGTTACTGGAGTGAGCCTTCAGTTGATTAGGATACATATGGAAAAACTATCACCTAGTATGTATTACATTTAACTTCACAGTGGCAAATCCTTAACAAAGCCTTTTAAGTTACTACTCATGTATATTAAAGCATTGCCTCACAGTTATTTGTGAAATTCAGACATACTTGTACAATGCTAACATTTTTTAAATGTGCTAATGACAATAAGGGGATAAAAAAGGCATTTCTTAAGTCACTAGTTGGTCTTTTGGAAATATGGAATGAACTCCAGCATAAGTGAATTTGCTGATTGTTTATCCACAGTGTAGACTGCCCATCTTATTAGTAATGTAAAAATCATAGGAAGACAGTGCCAGTTAGTCTGGATATTAATTTTGAGCTACCCCTGGAGCAGTGCCTATGGGCCATTTAGGGGATAGAATGCAGTCTTTAATTAGGGCAAGCTCCATTTTTTTTTCAAAAACATTACCATTTGTTTACCTTTGTAAAGGTAAATATTTATCAAATGCTTAATTAATAATTATTCTTGAAACTGGATCTTTTATCTGGGCTTGATTTTTAATGAAAATAATTTCCAATATTTAATTTTTTCCTTTAATTAAAAAGAAAAAATAAAGAAGTATCCTTTCACTGGAAGCTTCTATATCTAACCACTTATTTTTTAGGTCTTAACAAAGAAAAAAAAAAACTGACATGAAGTTCACTTCTTACTTTAAGGCCTTTTAGGTTTTAGAATCCTGGAACAGGTGAAGTGCTCTGTCTGGGTCAAGAACACTTTGTTGGGATTTTGTGCATAAACAGACAAACAAGTAATTAGACGACAAAAGCAGCATCTTGTTTCTTATGTTATAAGAATAGTTTTCTATACTGTAGCTATTTTCTCCTTGAATAACCTTTTGTTTCTGTCTGCAAACCTTGAAATACAATCTGGTTTAATTGTTTTTCAACTTGTTAGTGCGCTGCTGGCCGTGCAGAAGGTTTATCCACGGGTTACAGCTTATGAAGGTTTCAGAGCGCTCCATAAATCTGTTAAACATCTGCTTTACACTCTGGACTCCCCATCTCAAGGTATTATATTTCCATCTTCCTGTATTCAATTCTGTGTTGCAATTCTGTATTCAGTTCCGTTAAAAATAAAAAACAAAGTACAAGTGAAGTAATCAGTTATGGATGGTATTATTCTTAGGTAGGGACATAAGCTACAACTAAATCTGGGTCTTTAGATAACCAAAGTGTGGAGACAAGGAGAAATGGCCAGAAAAGAGGCTGTGACTTTCTAGGATTTTAATTTTGGTAAAAATGATCTCTCTTAGCTATATTATAAAGCTATGTTTATAGTTGGTATGAAAAATAAATATCAGAGTAAGGGAGTAAACCTCAGCAAGTAGATTTCTACCACTACTTTTTGAACAAAAGCCTACACTGAATCGCAGTATCTTTGCCCTCATTTTCAAATTTTGTGTTTTTAATCAGGATGAGTCTTTGGTAAAAATATTCCCCTCAACCAGCCATCTTGAAAATGCATGATGGACATCAGAGCGTGAATAGATCAGTATAGCTCTACTGTCACTTATAGGTATAAGACAAACTATAGCATGTTGCTAGTGAATCAGAAAAAAATCACCTTTGCATATAGAGGATAGCATTATATACCACACACATGGGAATGCACAGACACACACACAGCCATATACAGACAAACATTTAGGGCTATAAGGAATAAATCCGTACTTGCCAAGTAAAATGTTTCGTTAGCATTTACCTCTCCTGAATGAATTTAAAAAAATAGGCTTTCTCAACTGAGTTTGTCAGCTTTTAAATATGTAGACTTTACCTTTGGATTACTGATAAGTGTCCTGAGAGCATCAGGTCACAACCTGATTGTTTATTACAAGGTCTTTATTAGTTTTCATATGAATAGCAGGTTTGGAAAGGCTTTGAAGACTTCTCGAAGGAGGTTCTAACATACACTTGGATACCAATTTCTGTTAGTCTAGAACATTTTTTATATCATCAATTACAGAATTAATGACTAGCTTGCAAGATTGATTGTTGTTAAATTCAATGGTCTTGACGAACATTAAGGTTAAAAAAAAAATTTGCACTTTTAAAAAAGTCCAGACCAGAAAACCAGACAGTACAGTAAAAGACACTAATTATTTCCCCTGTATATTTTTATATTTTCATTTTAAAGACTTGAGAACTTCAAGTTCTCTTTACCATTCTTTTCCTTTTCATCTTCGGACTCATACCTTGTAATTGTAAAGTAGAGGGATGAAGTTGAAAATTTTTTTACAAAGGACAGAAGCTCCTCAGTGCCTTAGAAGCAGAAGAACCTGTCATTAACTGAGGCAGCAGAACACTTTTTTCTGTTGAACAGTATAACTAACTCAATTTTCAGTACTTAACAACGGCCATGTCTCATGTCTATGAATATGCTAATGATTTTGGCATGTATTAAGCCATGGCATTGGATAGTCAGGATGACAAGGAAATGTGCTTTTATTTTTTAAATTAGATGTGCTTATATTTGTTTGTTTTTTAATTTCCTACATGTGTGACTTTTATCAGTCTGAGGATACCAACACAGTAGCATTAATGTCAATTCCTAAGTCATTAACCCTAAGACCCTACCTACCTGCCTGAGCAGAAATTTCATGACCTTTGAAAAATCCTTCCAGGTATTTTCTGGGAATCCTTCAGGAAACTCAAACTTGTTTTGAAGTACAGATACCTGCCACGTTGCCCAAGCCACCCGTGCTTAGTCTCCATGGTGTTTAGCGGTATTTGTGAACATACTTTTTCCCTTGGCTTTACACTCAGTAAACTGGAATGGAATGGTTTCTTATAGCAGAGTTGCTTGGGTCCTCTCTAATGCATGACAGGGCTCAGATAGCTTTGAGGGTCTCACCCCTCTCTTTCAAAGAAAAAATAAAAGGGTAGTATTTTTTGTGTCAGTAATAAATGTTTTATTATCTTAAGTCCCTTCTATCATCAAAACAACTCTATAAGAGATAGTTATTACCCCATTTTGCAGACAAAGAAACTGGGGCAAAGGGAGGCTGGGCACTTTGCCTGTGTTATACATTCAGCAAGTGACTGAACTGAGATTTAGAGCCTAGATCTGTCTAAGCCCAAAGCCAGGTCCCCAAGCTCTTTGTTAGATGGCCTCACTCATATTTACCATACACACTATGATAGCTCACACAAGTACCTGCTATCACCAAACCTCAGAACTGGCTCCACTTTTAGCCACTGATGGAATTTGACTATTTGTGTCAGATTCCTTCTCACATGATACATTTTTTGATAGCCATTGCCCCATTCCTCTCCACACCACACATCTATTTCTAATTCAGACCTCCCCACCCCATGTCTAGTTCTGATTCAACCCTGGTTATGAACATAGTTCAAGGTTTTTTCAGAAGCCTCCTCAGCAACCATGATACTATGGAGATGCTAATAAACACTTGGGAAGAAGCTTGTCTCCTAACTTGCTGTTTCAAGGAGTCTAATTCTCAGCTCCACCCCACTGAGGATCCCTACTTCACAGTTTAGTATTTTCATTTATAAAACTGAGTTCTGAGAGAAAAGATTACCTTTTTGGCTCATTGAAGTTTGCTGTTTTGCAAAGTATAGTAAATTACATGAAATTACATCTTTTAAAACAGAAAACAGTCTTTACTGGTGAAAGAGGCTATCTGTGCACTGGATTTCTTTCTATGTCTTTGGGCACCCTTTTTATATATGCCTAGTTCTACAAATAAAGTAAAATCTGACTTTTTAAAGGTCTGTAACAATTTCCACTTCATTAAAGCCTATTTAATACAGTATTTGTTCTCAGACACCTTAGAGGCCAGAATGAAAAGTGGCCAGAGGGAGAAGTCCATACTTAACAGCAAGGTCAAGCCTATAATTGATATGTATAAAGTTAATTTCTATTAGTTATTCATTTGAATAGCGTGATGAGGAAGAGACACTCCATAACCATATAGAATACAAATGCTAATGAACTTGCTCAGCATCCCATAGGAGTTCAAAGTGGGCAAGATACGATCTTGGGAAAATGGTTTTATATACTTTTACACTGGAGTCCTATCCTGGATTATTCTATATATGGATGCCAATAAATAATAGGTATTACCATTATTAATTAGGTTTATTTATTCTGGGTATCTTCTTCTTGGTCCTTTCACTCACTAATGCATTGCTGTCATTAGAGCAATAATACTTAGCTGCATCCTGAGCAGAACAGAGAACTCCCTTCTGCCAGAGAGGAAAACTGAAAAAGCCACTCTGCCAGATACTAGGGACAGAGCAGACATTACTCAGACATGACTGATACAGACATAGACAAGGAGGTCTTTAATTCTGTGAGTCTTTTACACACATGCTTAAACAAAATGATCAGCGTGAGAAAAGTACAGATGGTTTCCTAGTGACAGCTAGAGACAATGGGAGAAGCGAACTTCTCCCTAGTCTAGAGACAATGGGAGAAGCCTTAAAGCTGGCAATAAAATATCCTACTGAAAATGGTTAGGCCAATGTTAAAAAATGACAGCACTAAAACTACTGGATTATTTATAAGGAATTAGTAGTGTCTACAGGGAAGAATGAAATAAGTAATACCATTTCCTTAAAGGGGCCGAATGAAAGAAAGCACTGGATTTCTGATGTTTTTATTTATGTAGTAGCTGTTTAAAGTATTTCATTTTCAATTTTGCATGTGAATGTTGTTGCACACTTACTCTTTAACAATACAATGTTATGGAGCAAGCGGAATAAGGAACCTGTTTAACTTCTAGGGACAGTTATCTGTGTTGAATGAGATCTTCACATATGGTTTCCATTAGACGCAACTTAGTGATTGACTTCCACACTCCAAACTTTCATATTATTTGAGACCACTCAGAATGGTTCCGTTAATGTTAGCCAATTTGCATTCACAGCTGCATTCAGTTGAAATCACTGGCTGCTTTTTGAAAGATAGAAAATATAGATTAGTGATGGTAGATGTTTCCTACGGCTACATTCTAGACAACTGAAGACAAACAAAAAAATCCAGTGACCCATAAGACTGAAATTGGCTTCGTTTGATTAAGAAGTCATGGGGTAGTCAATTTGCATTATGATATTTAAGAGTCATCTATGCATACAGGTCTTAGGATAAAATAATGCAATGGTTTGATGCACAGAGAAATAATTTGTTCGAAATGCATATGCTTGACCATTGGAATTATTTCAATTAGTAGGCATCTCTTTCCTATAAATATCTTAAATGTTTCCAACTGAAAGAGCTTAGACATCTCTTGTAAAATCCTTTGGAGAAAAATTCTGCAGACTTCCTGCATTTTTTTCCCATTAATTTGACCTGGGATGATTTTTGCTTAGAAAAATAAATCCTTTACGGAAATGTTAAATATTCTCCTATATAAATATTATCACTTTAGGTGGCTCTGATAATACAACACATGTGTGGAGTGAGGAAGATGGACGGTCTCTATCCCCAAGCAGCCTGGCTGCCCAGTAAGTCTTTGTTGGTTTGTTGGTTTATTTCTAAACTGGTAAGTAACTTGGCTGAATAAGCAATCAAAACAATTCATAAACATAATTCTTTTATCAGTATATAAGGCCATGGAATAGAAAAATCAATTATTGACTGACCAAAGAAAAAGATACAGTTGAAGTGCAGTAAAGTTGAAACTTGTTTTTTGGTATTATTCAATGATACTTTCGGATAATGCAACATGAGGATCTGTTTTTCAGTTCTAAGATTGTATAACTAGATCCCCCATGTTCTGTCTGGATTGGTTACCTTACGTCTATGAGGAAAATCTAGCTGGAGGCCCAATTTCCAACTCGTTTCAGGTCTTTCATCATGAAAGATGTAGAAGTCTCCCATTTTTTACATTACTATTTATTTCGGTTTTAAAAAATCAAAATATTTTGTATGCTCACTCAAGGTAATGCACACTTTGTTTGCTTCAGTAGTATTCAGGTAGCCAAAACTGTTTATAGGTAATTTGATTTTGGACTCTTTGTGGGGCACGTGAATACGTTGTCTCAGGAATAGGCAGTGGAAATAACAGCAGTTACCTCAGCTTCTAATGACCATTGAGCAGTTCTCTGAAGTAACTGTAATAGTTATGGTAGAAGCTGACTGAAGTAAATGCACATAGTCCAAGGCAGATTTAGAGACTAGGTGGCCTGTTATGTAAAAGGCTGTTTGGGCCTGATAAATTACACTATTGAAATTCTTTAACTTTAGTCCCAAAGGATATATTTTTGTGCTAATGGAAATGTGTACAAATAAAAACAAATAATAGGACTACTTTTAACCATTCATTTCTTTTTCTAAAATAAAATCTATGCAATTGTTTATAAACTTTCTATTATTCAGTGAGAAGTTCCTCAACTCTGGGTAATTCTAGGCAAACTCCTTCCATCAATAACCACCTCCTCTTTCTGCTCCCACATCTCTCCTCCTCTAAGGTGGCTGAACCAGATGCTTCTCCCAAGAGCAATCTCACAGCTCTGGGCAATTTTACCCCAGACAGGATTCCATGTTCCAAATAATCAAGTCTTTTAAACACATTCTCTGTATAGCCAGAAAAATAATTTTTTTTAAAGCCTCTGAACTGAATGAAGTAAGTCAGAAAGAGAAAAGCAAATACCGTATGTTAATGCACATATATGGAATCTAAGAAAACAGTACTGATGAACCTAGTGAAAGGGCAAGAATAAAGACACAGATGGAGAGAATGGACTTGAGGACACAGTGGGGAAGGGTAAGCTGAGACGAAGTGAGAGAGTAGCACTGACATGTATACACTACCAAATGTAAAATAGATAGCTAGTGGGAAGCAGCTGCATAGCACAGGGAGATCAGCTCGGTGCTTTGTGACCACCTAGAGGGGTGGGATAGGGAGGGTGGGAGGGAGGCACAAGAGAGAGGGGATATGTATACTTATAGCTGATTCACTTTGTTGTACAACAGAAAGTAACACAACATTGTAAAGCAATTTTACTCCAATAAAGATATATATATATATATATATATATATATATATATATATATATATATATTAAAAAAAAACCTCTGAGTTGAGACAACTGGATGCTTATTGCTGAAGCCAGGTATCTTTATCAGAGCCTTGGGGCATCCATAGCATTGATAATGTTAGCACTTCAGACCTGAAAATTCCACAGCAAATGTAGTTGGTTACTGACAGCTAGCTGACAGTTTATTAGAAAGAATTCAATACTTTTAAGATTGCTCTTGTTGAGATTGATGCAATTAAGGGATTTCTTATCTTTGGACTTCCTTTCCCTCCACACTTTAAAATAATCAGAGTGGCAGTCCTTGGCATGAGATAAAAATGTTTATGATCCAGAATTTTCTAAACAAAGCTGCTCAAATTTTTTTTTTCCTCAAAGCTCTTCTCCCTCATTATTTTTGCACTAAAGTTAGTTTTTATTGTGTTTGTGTGTGTGTGTGTGTGTGTGCATGCACACACATGCATGCATACATCCATAAGCTCATCTTTAGTTGTAACCATTCTTGAGAAGTAGGTGAGATTTTTATATAAAGAATACATAAATTAAATCGTTTAAAGGAATACTTGGATGTTTATGCCAAAACAGTGGCACATATGTATCTTAATTTTTGGTGTATCTTAAATCTAATCTCAAAAATCTTGGCAATCAGATGTTCTTTATAGAACTAAGATAATGCTTAGGTGATATTTCAGGGTCACTTTTAGCCCAACATTCTTCTATTTAAAGCTTGAAAATTCACCATTCACCATTCTTGTGCCGTTTCATCTGGAAAGGTAGACCAGTATTTTGCTCCTGAGCACAGCACCAGAATGGAAATGGCTCAGTGCTATAATGATTAAGACAAAGAGGAAGACAAACACAAAAGAAAGAGAGATAATACTGAGAGGAGAGTCTCCGGTCCAGGAAATGCCTAAACAAAAGCAAGAAGCCTTAGGAATGGGTGCAATTTTTTTAAACATGGAGGCTGTGGATTGTATTTAAATGAGAGTCGGCCATCTGACCAGTTACCTGTGCTCTGACTGCCCAGTTAGGGACTTTTCTTGCCATAGATATTTTTTCTTGTTAAACTTCCTCAAATATCCAGTGTCATTAAACCACATGTAAACACCCTGAGACTTCTTTAGTGTTAATGCAAACATTGTCCTACATGCTTACTAGCTATGCCAGGATAAGTCTCTTCCATTAGTATTTGACTTAAATCTAAATTAAATATCCAATAGATCTAGTTAATTTGTGTGTTGTGCAGTTTGATTCAAAATAGATGGTTCCCAGATAAACCGTTGATACTTGTTCTATCTCTGCTGTACACAACATTCAATAGTAGACACTAAGGGAAGAAATTACAAAATAAGTAGAGATGCAGCCTCACAGTTGAAGTGACAGGGCATGCGTAACATACACATGTTTACTCACTCACATATGTATGCCTCAAAAATCCTAAGACTATGTCCTCACCTGCCAGTCAATTTGAAAGGAAACCAGAAAGTGCTTAATTTGGGAACTCTGAATTGGTTGTTTAAAGAAAAAAAAAAGGAACTTATATTGTTCATTTGGATTCTACCATTTCTTTTTAATCACAGTTAAATGAATTTAAATTATTTAGAGAATATTATAGGTGGAAGGGATCTAGCAGATCATTTGACAAGAGAGGAAACTGAAGCCCAGAGAAAGGGTTGCCAGATTTAGAGGAAAGAGAAGAGAAGGGAAGGGAAGGGAAGGGAAGGGAAGGAGGAGAGAGGAGGGGAGGTCAGGGGAGGGGAAGGAGACATACAAGACTCATGGGGCATACTAATACTGAAAAATTGTTCATTATTTACCTGAAATTCAAATTTAACTGGGACTCCTGTATTTTATCTGGCAACCCTAGCCCAGTGATTTTTCTTTCATGTAAATGTGCCTAGAAATGATCTTAAGATCACTTATGATTGGATATTAAAATAATTAAATATAGAGATAATGCCCATGGAAAAGGTAAATGCTTAGAGAATCCAGAGTAGTGCTGCCATTGTGCAGCTGGGCTGGATGGGGGAAGATGTCCTACTTCACAGTGCTCCGATGCTCAGATGAACCAATGCCAAACAACTAGGGACTCACATGATCTCAACAAAATGGCTTTGCTTTATTTTTATATGACTTAATTTATATATTCTTTTCTAATTCTATAGGCTCCTAATACTGGAAAACTTTGAAGATGCCCTCTTAAATATATCAGTAGATAGTCCTTATATTCCTTACTTGGCATGTGTGAGAAACGTCACTGACAATTTGGCCAGGGGATCAAAAGGTAATACTCTTCTTAAGAGTCAAAATGCTACTCATGGTTTGTAATTTTGTTCTAAAATAGTAAATCTTATAAGATGTTGGCTTAAAAAAGAAAGAAAATTTTAAAATCTTAGCTTCCGTATGCATCTGTTTCAGCGGTTTGATATATAAAGGGACTGTCTAATCATATTATTTTATTATTACACCTGTCCTTGCTGCTAGTACCACCTGGCCACCTGGACAAACTTTAATGTATAATGGCCGGATAACAGATGTGTTAATGGCCATCTGGATAAACTTTCCAAGTCTCCAGAATTAGGAGTTCACATAACCCTCCATGACATTTTCTATGCCCTTAATAATCTTAGTTGTCAAAAAATAATGTAGAAGGATAATGTAGAGTTCCAAAAGCAGATGTAAATTACATAAAGAAAGGCATTTTTGTAGCAGACTATTTTTACTTCTGATCCTTACACACTTTAACCATGAAGATTGCATTTAATCAAATATTTCTTTTTCTTTTATTAAAGATAAAACATCTATTTTCTTACACTTTGTAGGAGATATACATTCACTGTTCCTACACCAAAATAGCTTTTTGAGACTTAATAGCAAGCAAATAGCACAACAGGTATTTAAGTGTGGTCTTTGTTTACCGGACATGAATTAATCAAGGTTGGAAGGGCATATTTGTGTCACAGTGATTATACAACCTATTCTCTCTCAAACACTTCAAGTTAATAGTACATCCAAAATAAAATAAAAGCATGTTCAGTTCACCAAGAACCAAAACTGTATAGCACCTTTGCTGGAAATATTTTTGTCTCTAAGCAGAATATCTATGAATATTTTAAAAATAATGAACTCTATAGTCTCCATGGTTCAAGGAAAGATTAAATTTTCACTCATTTTATATTTAGACTGAAATAGGCTATTATCTTAGAAAAAACTTAGTAATAGATTAGGATAAAGGTGTCTTTCAAATAGGTTTCCTAGATGACCTTGCAGTTCACATAAGGTAATTCTTTTCTCCTCCTTTACAGAAAATTTAAGGCTGCTGCACTCTACAATTCGATTTAAAAAATATTTTCTTCAAACTGGTTCCTATGAGGATTACTTCCCTCCAGTTCCTGAAGTCTTGAAATCAAAAGTAAGCCATGAAAGAAAAAAAAAAAAAAAACCTCAAAAACTTCTTACAATTCTCTGGCAAGATATATTTGTTATTTAAGTTTTAAATCTGTATTTTTTAAAATACTGGTTATATTTTGAGTCTAGATTAATGCTAGAAAAAGGGTGACAAGAGTTCTGGTGCTACGTAATTGTATTTTGTTTTTAATCAGTGGATCTCTCTGTCTGAAATGACCCATGAGAGACTAATTACAGAATGCAATACCTAAAGGAATAACTCCTGATGGAGTTGTCTCATTAAGCTACACGGTTTGAAAAAGCATTAAAAATTTGATTCCTAATTTGAAATGTCCCTAGTTTTTTGTTTTTTGTTAAAAATATATTTATTTATTTATTTATTTTTGGCTGCGTTGGGTCTTCGTTGCTGCACGTGGTCTTTCTCCAGTTGCGGCGAGCGGGGGCTACTCTTCGTCGCGGTGCGTGGGCTTCTCATTGCGGTGGCTTCTCTTGTTACGGAGCATGGGCTGTTGGTGTGTGGGCTTCAGTAGTTGTGGCACGTGAGCTTAGTAGTTGTGGCTCGTGGGCTCTAGAGCGCAGGCTCAGTAGTTGTGGCGCATGTACTTAGTTGCTCCGCGGAACGTAGGATCTTCCTGGACCAGGGCTCGAACCCGTGTTCCCTGCCTTGGCAGGCGGATTCTTAACCACTGCGCCACCAGGGAAGCCCCCTAGTTTTTAAAACTATAGAAGTTGATTTCAAAAGCTGATGTTTTAGACTTCACAGTGTACAAAAATCTCAGAAGTTGACTCACCTTATTTGTATTATTATCATCAGAAGCAGAAACTAATACTGTACATCATATTAAAATGTATGATATTGAAGAAAGGGAGGGAAAGCAATGGGAAAAATGTTAACTCTGAAGTTTGCATTGGTTGGTGTTTGTCTCTTATTCTTTGTTTAGCTCATACATACAGTACGCAGGTTATCATGAAATTCACTCTCTTTCTTAAATAACCCTTTAAATTTTGAAAGCAGCTCTCCTAGTAAGAACAGCAGTTTAATTGGATTCATGTAGCCAGGGATAAAGTAAATTAGAACTGGTTTATTCAGAGCAAGCAGGATGACTTGCTGTATAGTCAACCTGGTCTAATTAAGCAGGCATACAAAGCATGTGTCCATGTATATTACAAATAAATATGCTAGTTAGATTACCTGCATTGTATTCTTAGGCTTCTACATGAATCAGAATTTCTAGTGTACTTAATTTGGCACTATCTTAGTTTGTGCAAATGAGGAGGAAGTTACGCATTCATCTGGAAAAGTCCTACTCATCCTTCAAGGATAAGTTTAAATGTCACTCTTATAATATTAGAGTATCTCCTTTCTCACTGTTTCCAAGTCAGGATAATGACTTTGTATGCATGTAATATTTACCCATTCATTCATTCCATCCATCATCTGTGCTCCCACAATGCTAATCTGTTTAGTTAAAAGATATAATCTCTAACCCCAAAATCCTTAATAATCAATCCAGTGGAGGAGATGGAAAAGCAGACCAATGATTATAACACAGTGCGATAAGTGTTGTGGTACGTGGATGGACAGGATTCTGTATATGGAGGTGGCATATCTGACTCAGATTGCAGAGCATGAAGGTAGAGAGAAGAAATTTCATGGAGGAGATACTCCTTACTCTGAGTCTTGCAGGCTGTGTAGGATTAGGTTATAGTCCTACATTCCAGACACAGAGACATGCGTTGGTGAGAAGGCAGAGGTGTGAACCTGAAGGACAGATATAGGTTATCTGGAGTTATGTGTCCAGCTGGAGCACAAGATGCCTATGAGAGAGGCAGGAAAGGGGGCCCAGATCCCCAAGGCCTCTTTATATTTAGTCAAGTAGTTTGAGTCTGATCCTGAAAATAGTGAATTTGAAGAAGGTGATTTCTGCATTTTAGGAAAAGATCTTTCTAGGAGAATTATGGAGGGCAGATTGGAAGAAAGCCAAGTAGGTGATTTTTTTGTAGTAACCTAAGCAAAAAGTGAGGCCCTGCACTATGTCAGTGGCAGAGAATAGAAGGAAACGAATTTCAGGAGCATTGTAGGAGGTGGGTTGACACAACTTGGCAGCCACTGAGGTGTGAGGCATAGGGAAGAGGAGTCTCCGATTACAGTGAGTTTTCTGGCTTTTGGAATTTACTACTTAGCATTATAGCTCATTGTATATGTAGGGTCTATTTCCCTCACTAGAGTGTAAAATCTGATGAAATTATGCCTTCTGCATCTCTAAAGTCTCACATCTAGCACATAGTAGTATCTTAAGACTTGACTCATGAATTTGTGAACAAATGATGGTGTTAAAGTAGAGCCCTGGTGATGTAATCGTATTACCTGGGCAATTACTCATTGTAGTTCTCAACTTGCAAAGTAACTGAGCAGCACACAATATACATTGGGAAATGGCAACAGTACCTTCTCAGTCATTTACAATAATGGTATGAGAATGGAGCTAAGGATAACTTAAAACAGCATCCACATTTTGAGTATACTGCTCCCCTTGTGGGTTACATTATGAAAAAGGTTCAAGAAGCCACAGAAGTGGAAATAAACTACAGTCCTGTCCCTTAGGTGGGAAATCTATTGTCATTTATAACAAGCATGGCTGCTATTTGCAATGGACAGAACCCGTTCATTCCAGGACTACAGGCTCCATAGGAACATGGTTACGTCTGTCACTTTACTCTGTACTCTCAGTACCTGGCACAGTCTGACACGTGGAAAATATTCAGCACATATCATTGAAAGAATGAAGACAGACTCCTAGAGTTTTGTAAGAAGAGATGCTTTTACTTCCCTGCTTTGTCCTCCTTGGTAATTGGTATCTTGATTGTGACAGTGAGTTAGGGCCCACCCTAACATTTTTATTCATGATATTTCTAAGAAGGTTTAGACCCTCCAAAATGCCAAATGCCTGTCATTCATTGGTGACTTTTTTTCTTTTCTAGCCCCAAACATTCTACTCTTCCTGAACTTTAGAGTTTTCAACTCCCTTCATCGTCTGTTTTCTCCTCTTTTATTTCCAGTCTCTCTGGTGGGAAGGATAACTTCCGACTGGGGAAATACTCATAAAATGGATATTCTCTATATTAAGCAGAAATACAGATAGGACACTATTTGTATTGTAATACCTTTACATTTTTAAATAGGTCTCGTTTCCTTTCATTTACCTGCTAAGAGCCCAGGAGTGTTGCAGTTTCAGTATTTTTACACAGTAAAAACTTCAGTATTTTGAAGTTTACGCCATCATGTTACTTACAATTCTGATTCAGATGCATTAGGAACCGTAGGCACTAGGGAATTCAGTCACAGCTGGACGTGGAGTTAGTTACGGGTCGTTGTTCAAGTTTAGGCCTGAGCCCTTACTATGTAGACCAGTGTCGTGATACATGAGACTGTGACAAACCTGTAATCTGGGCTTGAAACATACTTTTGAAGAGATAATTATAATTCTCTGAATGTATGTTGATTACTAATGATCTATGAAGTTTCTAAAAGTTTAATGCATGTATTGCTTTTAGAAGAAAGTAGTAAATAATGACAAATCGTAAATGACCATGACGTTGCTCCTTGGCAGATGTGCCTCACAGTGCAGGCCACATTATTAACCCTGAATTAAATTCTTATTTCAGAGGACCAGTTCTACTTCAGTAACATGGCTAGATTTCCAGTTCTCCTTCTGTATCTTTTATCAAGCCAAGATTATACTCTATGGACTTTTATTGGTTTCTTATTACATGTATGTCAAACTTGCAATTAAAAAATATATTTCAGTCTCTACTGAGTAAAGTCATTCAAATTTACTACACCCTTAAAAGCTCAATTAAAAAAATTAATTGGGCCCCCAGTATTTATCTTTTTATTTAAGAAATCACCAAAATAAAAGTCACTGGCAGAGAGCTTGGGCTCTATTCATTAGAAGTTTAATCATATCTAGTATTTGGAAAATGAAAGGAAGGAACAAGTGACAAACATACAGTTACATCTGGTAAAATGATTGGGTTTATTACAGAATGGAAAATTTCTCATAGTAATAAGACTGGTAAGTAGAATTTTAATACATATGAAACCATTTTAGATAGTTCAAAACCAGAAGTCAATTAGAATATTAAATACAGTGGAAAGTAGACCAATGATTTTTACTATCTAAGATGATCGGTGTTTAATTGCTACTGCCTACGTGTAGTTACTATAAATCTCTCATCCAAGACACATCATTGTACCTTTCCCATTTGACATAGGCAAAGAAATATTCCTGAACATTTTCCTGTATTATAATTCATTTCTGTCAAAATGCAACTTCTGATTAGAAACTCAGCTGCAATGAATGACACATATTTGCTTCTTTAGATGTTTCTCCAAATTATTTCACTTCTTAAAAAGAGTAGCTCTAGGGTTGCTTCCAAGCACAACAGAACTGGCTTCCCCAGAGGCATAATTTTTTACCCCAGGAAGTATGACTTGGGGATATATCCTCAGAACACACAGAGCAAGGAGGAATATACTTGCGTAGGAAAGTAGTTGATTTTCATTTTTCTTCTTTTACTCTATGGGATTTTAGGCCCTTTTAAGCACTCCACAGAACAAAAGTTTCCCTCAGTAAGTAAGAGGATAGAAGATAATGTCAATAATAGTACAGACACTTTTGAAAAACAAGATATATACCAATCCATATTTTAAAATATATGTGGTTCTCATGCACAGTTTTAAAAAGTCTTTATTTGGTTAATTAATTTTTTTAAACTTGTGATAAAATACACATAACATAAAATTTACCACCTTAACTATTTTTAACTGTGCAGTTCAACTGTGTTAAGTACACACAGATTGTAGAACTCTTAATCATGCAAAACTAAAATCCTCTACCCGTGAAACACCTATTTCTCATTCCCCTGTCCCCCCTAGCCCCTGGCACCTGCATTTCTACTTTCTGTTGCTATTAATTTGACTATGCTTGGTACTTCATATAAGTGGAATCATACAGTATTTGTCTTTTTATGACTGGCTTATATCACTTAGCATAATGCCCTCTAGGCTCAGCCACCTCATAATATGTGAGAGAATCTCCTTACTTTTTAAGGCTAAATAATATTCCATTTTATGTGTTTACCACATTGTGTTTATCCATTCATCTGTCAATGGACATGGGGTGCTTCTGCCTCTTGGCTATCGTGAATAATGCTGCTGTGAACATGGGTCTACAAATATCTGTTCAAACCCCAGCTTTCAATAAATACTTTTGAGTATATACCTAGAAGTGGAATTGCTGAGTCATATGTTAATTCTATTTCAAATTTTCTTGAGACTCACCGTACTATTTTTTACAGTAGCTACATCATTTTATATTCCCACCAACAGTGCACAAGGGTTCTAATTTCTCCATATCCTTGCCAACACTTGTTATTTTCAGGTTTTATTTATTTATTTGTTCGTTTGTTTGTATGTTTGTTTGTTTTGATAGTAGGCATCCTGGTGGATGTGAAGAAAACCTTTTTTGAAGTTTCAAGCCAAATCTGCTTTGCTATCTGCCCTTACACATGATTTAAAAAATAAACTAAAATATAAAATTAGTTTAAGTATTTGTGATTTAAATGAGATAAAACTAAACTACATCTTTTCAACCTGTGGATCTACAAGATATGACTACATTTGAGAAAGAGGTCTAACAGGTCCAAAAGTTTTATAAAATTCTTAAGAGAACAGTAAACTCAAATGATAGAAAATAGTGCTTTGTGGTAAAACTGTTGCCAAATGCCAACTCACTAAACACATAAGCAAAATGTTTTTAGGAAGTAAATCAATTTTGGTTGCTTATTATCAACTAATAAATATTTAGAATAACATAACTAATGTTTCCCATCTCTCCTCCTCTCGAAAGCTGTCTCAACTTGGAAACTTGACCAAACTTCTTTGTGAACCTGAAACTTTCAGTTCACTAGAGAAAATGTGCCAACTCTCTAGTGTGGACTTTGGGAACCTGTGTGAAGAGAGTGCGTTTCATGTGCAACTCCTCAAAGCAGCAGAATTCAGCACCGAAATAGCCACCAGCTTACTGTATCATGACAATATTCTATCTGAAAAACTGAGGGATTTGCTTTCTGGGGATCCAAGCAAAATTAATTTAGATATGGATCGGTAAGTTTTTCCATTGTCTTCTTCCTTGGTGAAATCCCTTCTCAAATAATTATTGATATGCCTAGTTCAATTTCTTCTCCTCTTCTGCTTTGTTCCAGGTTTCTAGAACAGGCATTGCAAATGAATTACTTGGAAAATATCACACGGTTAATGCCGACGATAGAAGCCGTGCTGCATGTCAATAACAGTGCAGACACCTTGGAAAAACCAGGTGTTTCCCCATCCATATTTTAAATGCTGTCTTATTAAAAATGCATGTGATTCTCATGCTGCAGTTTAGAAAAGGCTTTTTTGAAGTTCCTAACCAAACCTACTTTGTATCTGCCCTTATACATGAGACATCTGAAGCTTTCAAATACGGTTACTTGTCTAAAATAAACAACACAGCAAGCCAGCAGAGAATGAAACAGCGAAATCTGGTTTCACAGAAAAATGTCTTCAAAAATTTAACTAGTTAGACTATTCACCTTTTATTTCTCTGATATATTAAAGTGCATTAGATAGTCTTTTGCAAGAGCAAGGACGAAATTTGTTTACTTCTGTGAGAATAATCTGATTTTTTTTTTTTTTTAACGTATTTATTTATTTATTTATTTATGGCTGTGTTGGGTCTTCGTTTCTGTGCGAGGTCTTTCTCTAGTTGTGGCAAGTGGGGGTCACTCTTCATCGCGGTGCGCAGGCCTCTCACTATCGCGGCCTCTGTTGTTGCGGAGCACAGGCTCCAGACGCGCAGGCTCAGTAATTGTGGCTCACGGGCCCGGTTGCTCCATGGCATGTGGGATCTTCCCAGACCAGGGCCCGAACCTGTGTCCCCTGCATTGGCAGGCAGATTCTCAACCACTGCGCCACCAGGGAAGCCCAATAATCTGATTTTTAAAATAAAGATCCGCTGCTGTCTACAGAAATATCGATTCAGAACCTCATATTAGTATTCTGAGCATGATGCATCATGCAATACATTTATTCTTTGTGTAATACCTCAATAGTGAAAAGAAAGACATTCAGAATTTTGGACAACAGGCAGCCACAAAATTGGAGGGGCACTAAGTCCAAAAATAAAGAAGGTATATTTGCATGAGAGATACCTCATAAAGAAACTGAAAGGCATTTGCAAAATAGAGATCACAATCTGCTAAAATAAGGTCAAAATATTTTTTGCTATTCATTGAATGACCCAGATATGAAATAATTGCCATAACTGTCCTAAAAGAGTCTGGAATTAAACACATTCTATTTAAAAATTGAAGTAATGATTGTGAAAACCCTCTATAAGCTGTAAGGTGCTGGGCAAAGTTAAGGAAAAAGTGCTCTGTGGCATTACGTTTCAGATTTAGCAAACCTTGTCCTAAGCTGACGATATTGTATGATCCAAGGTTAAAAAGCATTTTGAATTTGTGTGATGTTTTAAATCAATTGTAGAAATGTATATTTAGCACTTTGTGTGATCAGTCTGTGAGGAAACTGTATTTTCTTTGAATCAACCTTTCGTTGTAGACATTTAAGGAAAATTTATAATCCAGAGCAATCTGTTACCTTAGGTTAATAATATCATAATAGGAATAAGTCTAAATCAGATAGAAATAGATCCTAAAGATGCAAAGTTTGCCAAAACTGAGAGACATCTGTTCCTGACACAAGGCATATATGTTGACTATATGTTTTATCTAGAAGGTTTCTCTATGTTAGAACGAACGACTAGAAAGAATTACATTGCAACCCACATGTGAGTTTTGTTTTGTTTTGTTTTGTTTTGTTTCAGGTCAGTTAATAGAAATGTTTAAAAATGTTGAAGAGCTGAAAGAAGAACTGAGGAGAACAACAGGAATGTCCAATAGGAGTATCGACAATTTGCTGGCCATTCCCACCCCTGACAACAGAGCTGAGGTGGGGTGGAACATGTTTGTATTTACGTCCAGTTTTTTTAAAGTTTAAATAGCATTTAGTATTTGTTGAGCACTTACCAGTAAAACACTGAGAAGCTGCATGCAAATATGGTGAATTTTCCATGCAAATGATAAAATTAGAGGCCTAATTCTTAAGTGAAAACAGAAGAAAAATCCTGAAGCAAGAACATTATCATTGTCTATTCCTTTCCTTCTACTTTTCCTATCCCTTCCTTTGCCTCCTTTGTCCTCTCCTTTTCTTTACCCCAGATGCTTTTCTTAAATAAGTGATGCCATCAGTAATTCTTTATATTCATTATCACATTCACATTATCTGAGGTAAATTTTCACATTCTATTATGATGATATCAAAGTCGAGTTTCAGTAATCTAATTGGGGGAAAAAAAAAGACCATTTACAATTTGTTGAAACTAAAATTAAAAGGAATACTTCTTTTTATTTTTTAAAAGCCCCAAGACAAGACAGACTATATAAAATAGATATGGTCAAGGGAACTCTGGGTAAGTTTGGAGGTATATATGGTCAAGGGAACTCTGGGTAAGTTTGGAGGTATAGTAAACATTTTTTGCTGTGAAAATGAGTAATGTTATTTCCTCATAGGCTGATAGTAGGATTTTCCACTTGAAATGTTTTATCTTTTACCCCTTTTCCAAGTTCATTGTCTGGAAGTGTCATAGAAATTTTCTAAAAGAATTTCAGCACTTAAGAGCTCATCCATTCAAAACTTACGCGTGACAGAGTGTGTCATTTCTAAACACAACCCAGTTATTCTCCAATATGGGATAAAGTTTTTTAAAAGCCTTTAAGGCTGACTTTGGAATATTTATGTTTGTGTCATTTTAATTGGTTCTCCCAAAGAAAAATTAAAACTGCTTTACCTTCACGTTTCTTCCTCTTGTTATAGCAATTAATATTTCTTTCTTTTTCTTTTTTTTTTTTTTAACTTATTTTTGGCTGCGTTGGGTCTTCGTTCCTGCTCACGGGCTTTCTGTAGTTGTGGCGAGCGGGGGCTACTCTTCGTTGCCCGGTGCGTTGGGTCTTCGTTGCTGCTCGCAGGCTTTCTATAGTTGTGGCGAGCGGGGGCTACCCTTCGTTGCCCGGTGTGCGGGCTTCTCATTGCGGTGGCTTCTCTTGTTGCAGAGCACGGGCTCTAGGTGTGCGGGCTTCAGTAGTTGTAGCACGTGGGCTCAGTAGTTGTGGCTCATGGGCTCTGGAGCGCAGGCTCAGTAGTTGTGGCACACGGGCTTAGTTGCTCCATGGCATGTGGGATCTTCCCAGACCAGGGCTCAAACCCTTGTCCCCTGCATTGGCAGGCGCAGTTCTTAACTGTGCCACAAGGGAAGCCCAGCAATTAATATTTCTTTATTAATTCTTTCCCCTTTGGTTTCACCTTTCACTTATATGATCCTAAGATCAGCTATCACATTTTTGGCTTCTGAAGAGCAGGTTCATTTTAGTAAGTAAAAGCAGGTAAATAGAGAGCATACATTCTTATTACTTTAAAAAGAAAAGAGAGAAAAGTTTCTATAATCTTGAATTTCATAAACTTTTTCTTTATTTCAACTCAGTGGCAATAGAGTTGCCATCTTACTTCCCATAGTCACACATCACTTTTCACACAAGCATTACTCTCCAGGATGGTTGATTCATATTATTGTGTGATTCTGGGCTTTTTTTCTTCACCTTTCATCTCTGGACCCCAGAGTTTATTGTACAAGATTATAACTTCAAATGATTATATAAATGAAATGCAATTTAAATAAAGTAAGAGTAAAATTTTAAAGAGAGCAAAAGTCTTTTTTTTTTAAAGTTTATCAATTTTTTAAAAAATTTATTTATTTTATTTATTTATTTTTGGCCGTGTTGGGTCTTTGTTGCTGCGCGCAGGCTTTCTCTCGTTGTGGTGAGCGGGGGCTACTCTTCGTTGCAGTGCGTGGGCTTCTCATTGTGGTGGCTTCTCTTGTTGCAAAGCACAGGCTGTAGGCGCGCGGGCTTAAGTAGTTGTGGCTCGCAGGCTCTAGACCACAGGCTCAGTAGTTGTGGCGCATGGGCTTCATTGTTCCGTGGCATGTGGGATCTTTCCCAGACCAGGGCTCAAACCTGCGTCCCCTGCATTGGCAGGTGGATTCTTAACCACTGCGCCACCAGGGAATTCCCGAGAGAGCAAAAGTCTTAAACTAGTAATTTTCCTAAACAATCCAAACCAATTTTCTTTCTTGGTTTCATCATTCACCCAGTCGTTCAAGCAAGAAATATGGGAATCATTATGGGTTTTTTTCTGTCTCTTTTCCCATCTTACTTCTTAAGCTTTCCAGTGAACTATGGACTTTTTCTAGGTTTATTGATGGTAATTAGTGCTTTAAACAAAAAAATTATATGATTTTGAGTATAACTTGTCTTATTTTTAAATGAAGTCTAAAAGTATAAGAAAACCTCTCAAAATGGACAGGTGGATTCAGAGGATTCACAGCTAAAATATTTTTCTTCCTCCAACTTGTAGATTATTTCTAGTGTGTTCTGGTGGCCTTCCTGTGACTCTAATGTGACCAGTCCCAAACTGGAAGATGCAATGAAGGAATTCTGCAGCATACCTCTTCCAGAGAGATCCCGTCTGTCTTACCTCATTGGACTCACTCTTCTGCACTACTTAGACATTTACAACTTCACATACAAGGCAAGTTGCTATTGATGAAATATTTTAATATTTATAGTATAATATAAAAAATTGATTATACCTGTATGCTCCATGATACTATAAGGAACGTGATCCATTTATAGAGCTTTTGGAATTATAGCTTTATTTTATAGCTAAGTGGGACCTTAGCGATCATATATTGTAAATTTGCGTATTTAATAGATGAGGAAATTAATATTATGGCCTTATTAACTCTCAATTTGTATATCCAAGACCAGGAATTAAATTTAATATACACTATACTAGAGTATGAAATACAAATGTTATAATAACTTTTTAAAAAAGTGAATGCACATTAATTTTGTGGGATAAAAATAAAGATTAGAACAAAGTTTTTCATTTTCAAGTAAAAGGATCAAGGTTTTTTTTGGTATTTAAAAAAGTACTTTTTGTGTTTCCCTCATCAAGTTTTGATAGAGGCTACCATTATTTATCCAGTACAACAAAACAGTGGTCATTATTAGAGCTGTAAAGTCAGCAGTAACCCCATCTTGCAATAACTATATGCTTTATAAGTACTTAGTGAATAAAAAAACTGAAAGAAAAATATAAACATAGGAAAATTAAACACCTATATCCACCCAGATCTCTACTAGGTCAAAATTATTTACATGTTATTGAAAACACTGAAAAAAAAAATGTTTTTCTCTTTAAAGTAAGAAAAACCAGAAGCAGCACGGCTGACTTATGTTGTTGATGCATTTCAGCAAAGGGGATGAAGGCATTTTAGGACTAGTTACAAATACTCCTGTTCAAAGTCATCATTATCCGACCCTTATATTCTGCAGTGGCCTCCTAACTGGCCTCTCTTGCCTCCACACTTGTCCCCACCACTCCCTGAGCAGCAAGAGTGATCCCTTTAAAACTTAAATCGTATTATGTCACTCCTCTGCTCAACACCTTCCCCAGTTGCTCCTCATTTTATTCCAGCAAACCCTCAAATCCTGCCGGGGCCCCAGGGCCTGCACAACCTCCCCTTATTTCTAAAATCCCATTTCCTACGTGGCTACTCCTTGGGCCCAGGGCTGCTGCATGGGACCACTCCAGGCCATGCCCTTCACCTGATTTGCTGCACTATGTGTCTTTACTCAATATTGACCTTCTTAATAAGATACCCTGACAATCCTATTTAAAATGCAACCAACTTTCATCTATAGCCCTCTCAAACCTCCTTTAGATGCTCTGTTTGTTTTCTGTTACACTTCCAGCATACTATGTATTTTATTTAGTATTCACTTTTGTCGTGTATTTTCTGTCTACCTCTATTTGGTGTAAGCTCCACAAGGGCCTTTTTGTTCACTGAAACACTTCAAATGCCAAGCCCATAGAAGAACTTAGCAAATACCCATTAACTAAATGAATATTTATTTTATATAACTTAAAATGCATTTAAATTGATATTATTAATTTTTTTATCTAAAATTTTAATCCTTATCTCACAGTGTCTCTGCAGAGCACATATCAAACCAAGTATTTCTTGTTGAGTATAGTAAATAAATATGTGCATTTTACAAGCAGAAGACCATTCCTAATTCCTTCAGGTATTGCAAGTAAAAATAATAAAAATTTCTCATCATTAGTCAGTTTATTTCAAATCAGTGTCGGAATTCCTAGAATTTTGGCAGAACTGGAAGAAAAATTAAAATGTTGAATCTGATTTAGAAAAATCTGATTGCAATTAATAGCTGTGTTATTGAGACAGCTCTGTCTTTGTGATATTTCTCCAAATGAATCTTGTCCTCATATAGTGGTCTTTGACCCGCTTGGACACACCAAGAGCTTTCCCTCTTCGTGAACGTCACAAATCTTTCCCCCTCTGTCTATTACCTTCCTCTCCCTATTCCTCCTGTGGTTTGTTCTTTCTCCCCTTTGGGGTGTCATCTTGGAAAGACTTCTTTTGATTTCTTAGCTAAACTCCCTACCTCCTCATATTCCCCAGCTTTTTGTTCATTGATTTGTTTCATATCTGTTTCTCCTATTATTACAAAACTCCCTGAGTGGAAGGATGATGCCAGTTTGTGTACCACTGTACCCATCACCTCGTACCCGTCACCTCACCCAGTGCTGGGAACATAACAGGCACTCAGTTAACGTTTGTTGAATAATTGAGTGAATGAGAGAATTAAATTAAAATTTTAATTTTAAAAATATTTTCAGTGTTTCTTCCTGCAACAGAAATACATTAGGGGATTATGATTAAACCTGATAGACCACATTAGCTTTTTGACAGAGCTTTTTTGATTTTAAGGAGCACGTTATATGATTTTTGAATGATGGCGTACATGAAGAATTATGTAATTGACATTTGCCTTTCTGACTTTTAAAATCATTTATTTTTGGCAAAGTTATTGAGGTATTATTTTTATGTTATAAAATTCACTCATTTTAAGTGTACAATTTAATGGGTTTTTTAGTAAGTTATAGAATTGTGCAACTGTTATCACAATCTGATTTTGTAACATTTCTATCAACCCAAAAAGAAACCTTGTGTCCATTTACAGTCAATTCTCATTCTGACCTCTAGCACAGGCACCCTCTAATCTATTTTCTGTCTCTATGGATTTGCCTTTTTAGACATTTTATTTAAATTGAATCGTACAATATGTGGTCTTTGTGTGTAGCTTTTTTCACTTAGTATAATGTTTTGAGTTTCATACATGTTGTAATGTGTCAGTAATTTCTTTCTTTTACCAAATAGTATTCCAATTTAAGGTTATAAATTTTGTTTATCCATTCATTTGGATTGTTTCCACTTGTTGGCTATTGTGAGTAATGCTGCTATAGATGTTCCCATACAAATCTTTGTGTAGACATATTTTTTCATTTCTCTTGGGTAAATGCCTAGGAATCCAATTTCTGGTTGTATGGTAAATTTATGTTTAACTATTAATAAACTTCCAAAATGTTTTCCAAAGTGACTGTACCTTTTAATATTTTCACCAACAGTGTGTGAGGGTTCCAGTTTCTCCACAAAAATAATCTCTTTTTTTGTTGTTACTGTTCCTGTCAGGTGTTTATCCCTAGGAAAAATCAAAAGCCAGTAGAAGAGATGATAGAACTCTTCCTAAGGCTAAAGGAGATTCTCAATCAGATGGCTTCTGTCACACGACCACTGCTAGACAAAATGAGATCCCTGAAACAAATGCACCTGTCCAGAAGTTTTCCATTAACACAGGTAGAAAAGTCACCCAGTAGTATTCTTGCTGGAAAATTCTTCTTGTCATCTTAACTTTTATTTGAGAGTAGTTATAATACATTCAGCTACAAATATAGTACATTGACAAAAATCACTTACAGAAAAATGCTTCTACTCTGGCAAAAGTTTTTGCCACTTAAATTGGAGAAGTTTAGCGTCGTACATTTACATTTGGGATACATGTTTTAAAGGAATTGTGAAATTATAAGGATTGTCTAAGTATTATCAGGTTTTCTTCTATATTGTTTTCAATAGCGTTTATAGCTCATATAATGTTAATAAATCATGTATTTTTATCTCACAGGCAATGTACAGAAACAACCGGCTAAACACTTCACAAGGATCATTTAGTACCATTTCCCAAGCACTGTGCTCCCAAGGAATTACCACTGAATATTTAATTGCCATGCTGCCCTCTTCTCAGAGGCAGAGAGGCAACGACACCAAGGATTTTTTGACTTATAAATTAAGTAAAGAGCAAATTGCTGCAAAATATGGAATTCCCTTACATGCCAGTGAGTATACTTCAAAATCAGCATGGTAATGTCACCTCCTAACAACATGGTCTGCTAAATCTTGGCCTTTTTTTTTTTAATTGGCTGTATTCCCTGTATTGTAAAATATATCCTTATAGCTTCTTTTATACATAATAGTTTGTGCCTCTTAGTCCCCTACCCCATCTTGCCCCTCCCTCCTTCCCTTTCCCCACTGGTAACCACTAGTTTGTTCTCTCTATCTGTGAGTCTGTTTCTTTTCTGTTATATTCACTAGTTTGTTGTATTTTTTAGATTCCACATAAAAGTAATATACAGTATTTGTCTTTGTCTGACTTATTTCACTTAGCATCAGTGCCCTCTAAGTCCATCCACGTTGTTGCAAATGGCAAAATTTCATTCTTTTTTATGACTGAGTAATATTCCATTATATATATATATATATATATATATATATATATATATATATATATACACACACACACACACACATGCCACGTCTTATTTATCCATTCATCTGTTGTAGGACACTTAGGCTGCTTCCATATCTTGGCAAATGTAAATAATGCTGCTATGAAGATTGAGGCGCATGAATCTTTTCTAATTAGCATTTTTGGGTTTTTTGGGGTATATACCCGAGTGGAAGTGCTGAGTCATATGGTAGTTTTATTTTTAGTTTTTTTGAGAAAAACTCTGTACTGTTTTCCACAGTGGCTGCACCAATTTACATTCCCACCAACAGTGCACGAGGGTTCCCTTTTCTCCACATCCTCACCAATATTTGTTCTTTTTGATGATGGCCATTCTGACAGACGTGAGGTAATATCTCATTGGGTTTTGATTTGCATTTGCCTGATGATTAGCCATGTTGAGCATCTTTTCATGTGCCTCTTGGCCATCTGCATTTCCTCTTTGGAAAAATGACTATTCGGGTCTTCTCCCCATTTTTTAATCCGGTGTTTTTTTAATGCTGAGCTGTAATCTTAGCCTTTTGTAATAAATGAAGCATTAATTTTCCCCAAGAAAGCACTCATACAGCACTTAACCACACATCAAGCATGTTCTGCATATCAGCTCATTCACTCTTCACTTACCTATGAGGTAGGTGCTACTATAGCTGCATCTTAGTAAGGGAAATGAGGCACAAAGTGTTCGAGTAACCTGGACACCATTGTCCAATGTGAAAGTATCAAAGCTATGATTTGAACCCAGGCGGTCTGCTGCAAAGTCTAGCCTCTTAACCTTGCCAGTAAATGATAAAACAATGTGCCTTAAATCTGCTCAGGTCAATATTTTTTCTTAACTTTTTAGAATTAGAAATTTGCATCACACACAGAAGAGCTTCATGAATGTAGCAGAACTATAAACGTTCAGTGGCACATCAAAGCTGTTTACTTGATCTATAAGCTTTGAGATGTAAAATATGATTGGCTGAGCTTTTCCAAACAATATAGGGATGTTTAATATAGCAATTGGATTGATGCATTTATGCATCTTTTTATTCATTCAACAAACATTTATTGGACAGCTCTTATGCATCTAGTACAATAGCAAACTTTTGCATATTTTTAAAAATTAAGGGCTGGTGAGGAATATCTGTTGGAAGACATTCTGAAATGTGCTTTTCAACCTTTCTAACTCCTCTTGGCAAAATGCCATCACTTACTATGCACTTGCTTATTGGATCAAACTTTTACACCTAAAAAAGATTTGTTACTATGCTTTCTTACTTTGATACCAGATGCGTCACATTTGTTAATAACAAAGGAAGTATAAGGCATGTATTTTGGGGTCTATAACAATAATATTTGTCAGTTTACCATGAATAGATTTTAAATGCATGTATTAAATGGTTTTATTACACTTTTTCTTTCCAGCACCATTTTGCTTTTCTCTTTATAAAGACATCATTAATATGCCTGCTGGACCTGTGATTTGGGCTTTCTTGAAACCCATGTTGTTGGGAAGGATTTTGTACGCACCATATACCCCCATCACAAAGGCAATAATGGAAAAGGTTTGACCATTATCACTCAAAGTTTCTATCTTGAGTATTAAGATGATTTTTAAAGTAGTCAGCTTCCAGATTTAGTCTAGCTGGCTCAGATTTCTTTATAGCCTACATACTATTACCTTTGGCTTTCTGAAACTCTTAACAATTCTCAACTTCTGCCCTGTATATGTGTAAACAATGTAGGTTGGGTGGTAGCTCCTTGAAGAGAAATGAAACTTGTTAACATTTGAGAATGAGGTTAGTTGGAGCAAGACCTCAGATTGTTCAATTTATCTCCAAAAGCAGAAAATTTTGCTACAACTAGCATCTAAGTTTCAAAGTATGTAAAAATAATGGCACTAGAAAAAACAATATTGGGCATTATATAACTAGTTTGAACAAAAACAATTGCTAAATTATAGATTATTGGCTTCGTATTTGGTTGTACAACTTAATATCTTATATAGAGGATAGGTGTTGAGATAAGACATTATTAATAGTAACTATACTTATCACCTACCTAATATAACCATAATAGCATTTCTCTCTCACCTTTAAAGTTGACTTTAGTGATTTGAATTATAAACTTGATGCTTTTAAAATGATAGGGTGAAAGTAAAAAAAAAAAAAACTCTTCTTTACCATTACTTGGTCATTAAACTATAGTCTATATAAATATAAATTAGTTTTAGGTTTATATAAAAATAAACATGAAGTCATCACTGATTTCTAGAATGATCTTTATTTTCACTGTTTGTGTTTTAATACCTTATTTGCTTTATTGACCACACACTTTTACATAATTTTGCATAAATGAAGTCATTAAATGCTTATTTTCTAAGTGCAGTCTTTCTTCTTTCTTTCTTTTCTTTTTGCTTGACTCTCACCTCTTTTTCTCCCTGCTTGATCCTACTCTTCCTTTCATGTAAACTAATGAATGTTAGCATTCAAGGATGTGGCTTTCTATAATTTATGTGCATTCCTCTAATCCTTTATATATTATTATACTGTATGCACATTCATATGCAGAATGGTCATTGTTTTGCATTATTAAAATGAGGTTTCATTATAATACTTTTCTGCATATTACTTTAGTCACGCAGGAATACCTTGTGGAAATTCTTCCAATTCAATAGATTTAGTTGATTCATTCCTTTTGAAGATTGTAAATTTTTTCATACTATAGAACTTACTGAGCCAATCCTCAATTGTTGAACATTCTTTTTGTTTCTAGTGTTTGCTTTTGTTTTTTTGCTCATGTAAGCAATGCGGCAACAACCACTTTTGTGCCTATGACTTTATGGTATTTTTATTTCACAGAGGTGAATGTTCAAGATTGAGGGATTGCAGAATATTATATTCTGTTTTAATGACTATTGTCAGATTGCTTTCCAAAAAAAACTATATACATCTACCAATAATTCATGAAAGTATTCTTCTTCTTATATCCTTGAACTAGAATGTTTCTTTAGTAGTAAAGTGTACCATTGGTAAAAATGGGTAACTTGTGAGAATTCCAGAAGACATGCTTTTTGGCTGTAAATTTTCTGTGGACATGAAGTAAACCCTAGATTTTCCAGAATTTTTATAAGTGATCTCAATCCTATAAAAGCTGCCACTTAAAAACTTTTGACCATATGGGAAATTTCTGACAATGTTCTACTAACTCTACTTTTTAGAACTGTTTCTTGAAATTATGTAACAAAACAACCTTAAGATACCTTTTTGAAATATAGGAAAAATACTAATGGACCAGATTTGTTTCTTTTTCTTCAAGTCTAACGTAACTCTGAGGCAGCTGGCAGAATTAAAAGAAAAATCTCAAGAGTGGGTGGATAAGTCACCATTTTTCATGAATTCCTTCCACCTGTTAAAGCGGACGATTCCAATTCTCCAGGTAGGAGATGGTTCTGTTATCCACTTTAGTACGAATTGTAATTCTTTGAGATTTTAATCACCATCATTATGTGAATGGGCAGATAGTAACTTAGAATCCATATTCAACAGATTAAAATTGCCTCTGCTCCAGAGAGCAGATCTGAGACAGGATAACAGACCTGTCACTTACGTTTGTAACCATCCTCACCTCTTATACCACAGTTTCTCTGTATGTAATTCAGAGATAAATCATTTTACAAGTTGATCCTGAGGCATAACTAGTGATGTAAATCTATTTTCCAAAATTAAATGCAATAAAAACTACTTAAAATATGCTTATTTTATTTCTCTAGATTATGTTTTGCTATTTTAACTGAACCAAAATTCCTAAAATACTAATATTCTGAAGAAGAATATTAAATCTAGGATGTTCTTTGGTCGAAACATTTGACACTCTATTTCAGGTTAAAGATTTGACAGTGCAACTCAAATCCAATACACACTAGTTGAAAAGTATAATCTTTACTTCCCATAAAAGATGCAGGGTTTTCTGAAAAGGATGCAAGTAGTGTGGGGAAATGTTCCAATCACAAAGAGAGCTATTGGCAGCTAAACAACAAGCAGCAGAGTTAGACCCATTACCAATAGGGGAAGAGAACATTTTCAGGAATGGTGACAACTTAGGAACTTCAAGAGAGTATGGCTTGTGTATTCAAAGACTTGAGAGAGGCCCTTGGAAAATTGATGGAGCCCTAGAAGATTTTTTGCAGCAACAAAAGTGCCCTTCTTTATAATCATGCTCAAGAAGTTAAACATAGAACAAAGAATTTGTGTCATACAACTTTGTCAGAAAAGTTATACACAAAAGATGCTTTACTCAGTCTTTGTTGTGACTATCAGTTAGTGCATAGTTACAATTACAACCTGAATTTTGTTATAAATGATAAAATTAATTTCTAAAATAGATATTTAACATAATTAATACAAAATAAACTTTTCATCGAACATCTTCCCCACAATTTACTATTAAATTTAGTTCTAATATTAAGCATGTCCATTTATTTTAATATTCTACTCTTCTCTGATCTTGAGCACAGTACTATCTTGATTAAATCTCAGTCCCCCCTGCCCCAGTTTTACTGAGAAATAATTAACATACATCACTGTATAAGTTTAAGGTATATAGCATGATGGTTTGATATATACATATTATGAAATGATGACCATAGTAGGTTTAGTTAACATCCATCATCTCATATAGATAACAATTTTTTTAAAAAAAAGGAAAAAAAATTTTCTCCTTGGGATGAAAGCTCTCAGGCCGTACTCTCTTAACAGCTTTCCTATATGTCATACAGCAGTGTTAACTATAGTTATCATGTTGTAGATTACATCCCTAGTACATATTTACCTTATAACTGGAAGTTTCTACCTTTTGACCACATTTATCCAATTCCCCATCTCCCCAGCCCCTACCTCTGGTAATCACAAATGGATATTTTAAGTGGCCTTTTTTAGTGAATCTCAGATAACAAAGGCTACATAGACGGTACCTTTGACACACGTGTTTTCCTCAGTGGAAAATTGCTCTTTTCTCCTAAAACATTTTTTCTGTGAACAGATAAAAATCCTACACATATTAGTTCATTAAGGAAAGTTTTGTTGGCTAAAGCAGTGAATTAAGAAAGGACATTATCTGTGCATAACAGTTCCAAAGTACAGTAATTTGCTAAGAAGAAATGCTATGGCCATGTCCATAAAGGGATCATCATCTAATGGGAGTATCTTTATTTTGTTCTAGACCAAAATAAGTTCTTGTTCTCAATTATTGAGGAAAACTCATTTCTGAAAATGTGTACAGAATTTGAAACTTCAAGATTTTAGCACATGACCTGGCTTTGCCATTGTGAACTCTTAGGCAAATGACTTAAAATACTAGCTACAGTTTATGAAACTCTAAAATGGGTCCATTGATAATCACTTCACAGACTTGTGAAGATCATATTGTGGAGGCATTTGAAAATAATATTATATATTATAGGCAGGATTGATTGTAACAGGAGTGATAAGAGAATGGAAATAGAGTTAGATGGATCGTCTCTGAATTGCAACTAACACAGTGCTTTCCTTATTAGTAACGTTCTGATTCAGATTTTCTATAATGTGCAAATTAATTCCTGGTAAATAGTTAGATTTTAAAGAACTTGGGTTATCGTAGTTTATAGCTGCATAATAGCCATCTGTCTTCATGCTACCAACTACTCTTAGACTCCTCAGCAACTATAGATTTAGCAAATTAATTCTATTATATATATGCTCTATTAATACATATTATTCTTAATCATTTATCTCCATGATAACAAAACAAGATATTGGTAGAAGGACAGAATAATAAGTAGTATTGAACTGTCCTCTAAAGGGAGAACAACTTAAGCCTAGGTCACAAAAAAACTAGGCCATGAATTTACACCCAAGATGAATAAACATTTCTTTAATCAAGCTGAAGTCTCTCTCTTCACCTTTCCTTTCGACCCTTATTAATTGTACATCCTTAGGGAAATTTACATAGCTTCTTGGGTCCTAGCCTTGTCCTCTATTAGCTGGGGATAATAATAGTACTTACCTCTAGGTATTATTGAAAACTAAGTGAGAAAATCAAGGTAAGGTAAACTCTATTAGACAGTGCCCAGCACTTAGTAAAATCTCAATAAGTATTACCTAGTAGACAACTACAGTGGTAGAATTTATGTCTCCTAATTTGCAAGATAGCTACAAAAGCCTTTATATTTTAAAAGCACTTTTTAAAAAAATTTTCAGTCTTTCCATGAGTTACTCCATGTAAAGTTTTATCATCAGTTATTTTTCCATGTTCACATAGCTGCACTTATTACAGTATAAAACAATACAATAATTATTTACATTTGACTAATCTGATTAGATACCACTTTACAGAAAAGTAACCTGAAGCTGGAAAAGGCTGAGTGCTTTTGCTGAAAGCCTCTGAGCTAGGAAGTAGTAGGACTAGAATACAAATCAGTTGGGAGCCTTTGCAAAATGGTGCATTGAAAATGCCCAGTAGTGGTACCTCATTTCACTGTGGTGTTATTAGAGAGACAATGATTAAACATGTTTTCTTTTTGTATTGAAACTGATTCCCTATATTGTTAGAATACTCTAAGAAACCCCTTTGTGCAAGTTTTTGTAAAATTCTCCGTGGGACTTGATGCTGTTGAACTCTTGAAACAGTTGGATGAACTCGGTGAGTCCAGATTCACAAAACTTTTATTTACTTGTCACGTCAGAAATGTGAAAAGCATTGTGCCATATAAGATCTTCTTTTCCTTTTCTTCTGTATTTGGTTTCCTTCTAGTTATCCTAAGAAAAGTAAAATCCTGGGTATATCTATCCATCTTCTTCCTAGTTAGTTGTACAGTTACAAGTAGTAATGATTATTTTGATACCTAGTGCCTGTAGTTAGTTTCAGTAATTATAATGCAATATATTCCGTGTAAATGCAGCTTGTCCTTCAATCACAGGTAGGTTGCTACAGGAGGATACTTTTTTGGGGTAACTTGATGAAAAGCAAGTCTTTAATTATAATGACACTTATAATGACACTATAATTACACTTATAATTTTATCTCCACTGGCCTTAATATCACTTTGACTAACTCGGAATGTAATCAGAAGAAGTTATAGAGTTAGCAAAAACAAAACAAAATCAATGCAGAGACTCAAACAAAAATAAACCTAAATCACTATTCAAGGTCCGCTCCTCCTCTCATGATCATTTAAAAGGAACAGGCAGAAGAGGATCAAAGAAAGCTGTCTGAACTTATGCATTCCCTCTGCCACATCCCCACCTTCAACGTAAGGGATGCAAGATGTCTAATTCAGTCTGTGTCTGATTCCCTGTTGCTATGCAACCATGGGGAAGAGGAAGGGATTGAAAGCATCAGAATTTGACTGCAGTAGAGCAAATGCCTCTCCTCGTCCCCAGTGCTACTGGGACTTATGTGACTTAGGTTGTAAACCAGTGGGGAGGAATTATGCCTACATTTATATTCTGTATAATTTTATGTACTTTGTGATAGTCAACCCTGTTTGATTAAAGAAAGATGTTAGTGATTTATTCTCTAAAATTATCATTTGGGGGCTTCCCTGGTGGCGCAGTGGTTGGGAGTCCGCCTGCTGATGCGGGGGACACGGGTTCGTGCTCTGATCCGGGAGGATCCCACATGCCGCGGAGCGGCTGGGCCCGTGAGCCATGGCCGCTGAGCCTGC
>NW_006783890.1:479101-483303 GCF_000442215.2 Lipotes vexillifer
AAAAAAAAAAAAAAAAAAAAAAAAAAAAACTAAAATTATCATTTGGGTAAGGAAACATTTGATCAAAATATCAGGGATAAACTACAAATTTCCTATATAGTTTTTTTTTTTTTCCTAACTTTAGAAATAGGAGATGAGTTTTAGAATTTAAAAGAAGGTTAAAATGACTACAGCAGTGAGACTTACTGTTTGTGTAATTGTATATTTAACTTAGTATCAAAGAGGTTTTATAGTTTGGATTTGGGGAGCATTGACTCTTCATAGCTCTATCTACCAGCATTTTTGAAGAATCCTTTGCTGTTGTGTTGATTTCCAGCGGCCGCTGGAGGCCACTGTTCAACCACAATTTTACCCCTCCCCCACCAATGTCTATATGAAGCAAAACATTTCATTTTAAATTCTAATGAGAGGTGCATTTAAGAAGTTGCCCTCTGTGAGAAATTTAGTCTTCTATTGGATGATGGTAGAGACATGTTTGGGTTCTGTGAAGAGGGATTTATGATATCACAGCCTTCTCAGTATTCATGGCGATCAAGTCAGTGAAAATTTAATTGGCCAAGTGATTTATTAACTTGCAATTTTATATTTACCCTTTGTCTCAGTTGATTTCCTCATAAGGAATAATGAAATTGAAGAGCAATTAAATCCTCTTTCTTCCAGAGTAATTACCTGAAAAAAAAATCTTGATCATTTTATCTAGATTAATACAGATATGAATAGAGATAGCTCACATAAGGTTTTAAGTCAAACAGTATTAGAAAGTTGTAACTATGTGGCGTAGATTGTCACCTGAGAAATGATTCTGTATCACAACTGCCTGAATGATGTCATCTATTTGTTCTACACACTGCATAGACTTCCCTTGCTTAAATTCTTACATCTACATTCCCTGAACAAAGCAAGAAATTCTGTTTATTCAAATGCTTCACCTCTAGTTTATAGTTTTCTTCCTAACTAATGCAGATGGATTTTTAAAAATTATTCACCTTTAGCCTTTGGTTAATTAAATTGTAGCAGAATGTACTTCTGAATTAGTTTGTACCGTTCTTTGTACTTGGGTTTACTGTGTCTGTAACTAGTTCAAAATTATCCTCAGTGAACATTTGCACGACTGGCTACATTTTCCCAGATACAGAGTACTAGATATTTTTAGAGTAAATTCTACAAGTTCTCATTATTTATAATCTAGTTTAAGGTTTACTACTTACCAAAAAGTCAGTATTTTGTCCTGTTACTACTAGAAACAACATTATAACACAACATAATAATATGCTTTCTGTCTGTCTTTTTTCTTCTTTAGATATTCTAAGGCTAAAATTAGAGAACGGCATTGACCTCATTGATCATCTTAACACACTGTCTTCCCTGACAGTAAATATTTCCTCCTGTATATTATATGACCGTATCCAGGCAGCAAAAAGCATAGATGAAATGGAAAGAGAGGCTAAAAGACTCTACAAAAGCAATGAACTTTTTGGAAGTAAGTGTTATTCTACTAGAATTTAAGCTTCTCTCTGTACTAAAATTGGCCAAATTCTTGCCTCACTTCTTTCATCCAGAACTCAGAAAAGTAGTTGGGGGTGGAGGGAGGACACTGTCCCCTCTGATGTCCTTAGAAATGAGAACCTTTCATGTAGGCAGCCAACTACATGAGGCAAACAACTACATGAGGAGCTTTCAATATGTGTAATTTTGTTGGTATGGTTAAAATTAAAACTGTAAAGGATTACATAGTTACAGGATGAAGTTGAGTCCATCCTCATAATCAGTCAAGGTTATTCATTTGTGTGTGTGTGTGTGTGTGTGTGTGTTTAATTTCAGTAAGTGGCTTAGAGTGATATATTTAATCTGGCCACTTAGTTTGTGATTATCTTCTCAAACTCCTGCTTTGAGTCTCTGAGGTTGTCACTTTCAGTTAGCCATCTTTTCTGTAAATTAGAAGTCTGAACTTAGTGTCACATTACTAAGTCAGTTGCCTGTTTGGCTGCCCCCTATGTGTACCCTCCAAACAATGAATAACGTCAACCATAAAATAACCTTCTGATGTTGTTGCCATTTTACTTTTAGGTGTTATTTTTAAGCTTCCTTCTAATAGCAGCCAGCACAGAAGCTATGACTCTGAAAACGTCTCTCTTCCTCCTGTTGTGAAATATACCATCCGCATGAGTCTCAAGACTTCACAGACCACAAGAAGCATAAGAACCAAGATATGGGCCCCAGGGCCACACAATTCTCCATCAAACAACCAGATCTATGGCAGGGCTTTTGTTTACTTACAGGAGAGTATTGAAAGAGCAGTCATTGAATTGCAGACTGGAAGGAACTCCCAGGAAATAGCAGTCCAGGTCCAAGCAATTCCTTATCCCTGCTACATGAAAGACAAGTAAGTCCATGCACTTCCAGGCATTTAAAATAATCAACCCCTTTTTTTAGAATTCATTTCTTTTCATTCATTCACATGTGTCACATGAAAGGAATAACATTCACCAAACCTTTGTCAAATGCTTGTTTCAAGGAAAAGATCCACAGCATAGGGCACAGCTCACTATAGCTGCCCATCGCTACCCAGATGATGCTAAAGTTCTTACTAAGTGATCCATGTTTTCTTTAATATAATCCTTAGGCTTCCAAGTACTTTGGCCCCCAAATTAAGAGAGTTGGACTCCAGACTTGAGTGCATCGCTGCATGATTTTGATGTTACCCACTCTCAACTGGTTTTACTTTTCTCTAATCAAATAAGGATGTTAAACAAAACAATCTTAAAATCCCTTCCAACTCTCAAATTTAATTAGAAATATGTGAGTGTAGGGTCAGTTTTACAGAAAAAATTAATAAAACATTATTGATCAACTCTCTAAGATAAATATTGTGCTATCTGAAACTATCTTATGTATTCTCAGTCCGCTTGGTAGGAATCATTATCTAAAGTGGTTTTGCTAAATGAACAAAAAATGTAAAGATCATACTTTTAGACAATTGAATTTGAATATTCAAGAAATTTGCCAGTAGGGTAGCACTGAATGGTTCTTCCACTCTGACCACAGTAAGAAAATTAGGGTAGTGGGCTAAGTTTTTCAAGCTCATTCTACACAAAAGCTTGAGGCTGAATATTACTTTAAATGAATTGTGCTTGTTATTCAGCCCAGTTATTGCAGTTTATATACAGTTGAGATGGGTCTGGATTTTTTTTTTTTTCTGTTTCTATCAATGCTTCTGTCTCCTTTGACTGCTTCAAGAGCTATAGAGATGAGGTTATGTAGCTGTTTGTGCAGCAGTGATACGAGAAGACAGGTGATGATTCTGTCAGCAGGTTGTCAAGGTTAGCTACTTATTGTAGAAGCCAGTCAGGACCTTGTTGCCTAAACCATGTGTGAACTGAAATGGCTTGCATGAATAGTAAAGACCTGTGGTTTCAATTAAATGAAAATTCTCATCTATTTACCTTCTGACTTTCTTCCTCTTGTAAATTTTAATACCTAGGATGGTAGTTACCTGGATGTTTCTTTTAAGAGTAAAGTAACTGTACTCTGCATTCTTCCTGGGAGTATGAACATAATGCCTTAATGTACCCATATAAACTCTTTGTTGCATACGAAGTGCTTTCACATATATTATTTCATTTGCTGCACCAAACAACCTCATAAAGTGAGAGCAGATATTATCAGCCACGCTTTCCAGATGAAAAAATTGAAATCCAAGTAAATTGCCTAAAGTTGAGTAGCTGGTACTGCATTGGTCCATTAATTACAATACCAGAATTTTGTTGCATACTATACCAAACCTAAAATACACAGTCACTTGGAAGAAACATTAGCGGGGATTTGTTATTAATGAATGAAGGCCTTTGCCTAATTCCAGGGCCAAAAACAGCATCAAGGCTGGACCTGATCCGAGACAAAATTCATTCAACAAATATTCTCTAAGTGCTTCCCCCTTGCCAGTTTCCCAGGAACCAAAAAAATTGGATGTGGCCCCAACCCTCACTTCTCCCCCACTAAAAAATCCTTCATATCTCTGTTGGTGATACACTTCTGATGCTAAAGTGAAAATGAATGCTGGTGATGTCATGTTCCATAAATATTTGCATCTTTCATGGGGAACTTGAAGGTAATTCTTTGGCCTTATAGATTAAAAAGAAAATGGCGGGCTTCCCTGGTGGCGCAGTGGTTGACAGTCCGCCTGCCGATGCAGGGCACGCGGG
>NW_006783890.1:483528-488013 GCF_000442215.2 Lipotes vexillifer
GGAAGATCCCACATGCCGCGGAGCGGCTGGGCCCGTGAGCCGTGGCCGCTGAGCCTGCCCGTCCGGAGCCTGTGCTCCGCAACGGGAGAGGCCGCAACAGTGAGAGGCCCGTGTACCGCAAAAAAAAAAAAGAAAAAGAAAAAGAAACTGGCCTTGGGACATTTCTGCAAGTGAAAGTTTCAGTGGAGCCTGATATGTAAAACAGATCAATTTAGAGATTCTCTCATTGAAAACTATTCCTTTGCCTTAGCCCATAGTTGGTGGCTAATGTCAGAATCATGGTTCTTAGAGTGTGGTCTCCAGACCAGCAGCATCAGCATCACCTGGGAAATTGTTTAAAATGCAAATTCCAAACCCCATCTCAGGTATAATAAATCAGAAGCTCATGGGTGGAGCCCAGAATCTGTTTTAAAAAGCCCTTCAGGTGATTTCGATGCATTGCTCAATGTTGAGAAACACTGCATTTGAACATTCAGGTACTATGGGCCAGCCATTCAGGAATATATTTAGGGCCCAATGAAGTCTTCCAGCAACCCTCTAATTACCAGAAAAAAACATTTCTATACTGAAACATCCCCTAGAGCATTATTTTGAGGAATCCAAGTTCTTTGCATTTTAAATCAAATGATTTTGAGTTTCATTCTATTTCGTTTTGGGAAATATGGTTTAATAATAACTATGAGCTTCCAAAGAGTAGATAAATACAGTAATTTGAGAAGATATATCTTTTAGCTAGGTAAAGCAATCATCATCTAATTTTAAATCTGCCTTTTAGATAAGAATTTAGTTTAGACAGAAGGGCTTAGAGCCTTGCAATTATATCTGTATAATAATTATTTTCCTGAACAGGACATACACAAACACCCTTTAAACGATTTGGCAATTTTATCTAACAATCCAGAACTGTTTTACTCTTGCAGCAGTATGGCAAGAAAATCATGCACTTACTGTTAAGTCAGCTTCACACTTCATAAATGAAAGAGTCATAATAATAATTAGTCTCAATTTCAGAACAGGAGTATAATTTCAACGTAGGAGGGAGTGTGTTCTTTATATATTAAAATCTGCAAGTGTGACATTCAGTTTGGTCACTGGATTTTTGTTTTTTGTTTTTGTTTTTCCTTACAGCTTCCTAACCAGTGTCTCTTATTCCCTTCCAATCGTGCTCATGGTTGCCTGGGTTATATTTATAGCTGCATTTGTAAAAAAACTTGTTTATGAGAAAGACCTCCGACTTCATGAGGTATGTTGAGAATCTCTTATTGAATAAGTTGTACATGGATATAATTAATTACCATGATTTTCGTCATACCTATGCAAACTCAGAAAGCCTGACCCATACCTGGTGAATTAGATGGAAAAATATATTATGAAACATTAAGGCAGCTGGTACGGCAATATTTTGTCTTCTCAAAAAGTTGCATAGAAATTATTTTATAAATGCTTCTGAAAAACGAAATCTGAATAATTCTGAATAAAATCTAAGTACGATTTATGATCCTAACAGTAATTTTTGCCCAAGAAGTTACCTGTAGGACTTAGGATTTAACAAAAGAATTTTAAATAATAACAATAATAACTATTAAGGCAGGAAAATTGTTGGCATAGTAACTGAGTCCAAATGAAGCTATAGATATATAGATATAGACATAGATATAGATATAGATAGATACAGATTTGGATGTGGACAGAGACATATGGCTTGTTTCAGCTCTCAAGAAGCAAATTCTCTTTCCAGTATACCTTGTCTCCTTCAGTTCTCTTTCACTGACTTGTGATTTATAGAGACTAAGAATTTCATGTTATGCTACTGATTAGGTTAATAATATGACGATGAAAGACAGGACCTGGGATGTAAAGCATGATCTCTTCTTGAGCATATTCTTCATCATTATCCCCAAATCCAAAATATCTCACTTCTTTTTAGAATTTATGAAAAAGCATTGTGTGATTTTTTGATTGTATTACAGTAGAAATAATTTTATCTGCTAATCCTGTAATGAGCCCATTCTTTACACTCAATCATGAAGTGACAAGATAGCAGAAACATTTCAAAACTGAGGGACAATGATTATTGCAGGCCTGGCTGACAATCTGAAACAGTGAGGTTAGAGTAACCTGTTAGCCCAATTGTACTTTTCAGGCTTACTTTGCCAGTGCTTTTAGGCAATTGATTATTTCTCCTTACAAAGTACAAATTACTGCTTTATGTTTTTGTCAGCTCAACATCAGACTTCCAGGGTTGTCCTAGAGTTTGAACCCACACTTTTTACCTTTCCTATTTGAATTCTGGGTGATCTTCAGCTGCATTTTTATATTTCAGTTATAATTTGGTAAAAGTCTCATCAGCTGGTTTGAGCCCCGTTGTTTTCAGGACTGTGTACAATGTTTTCTTAACCCCAATTTAGAAACTCAAATCCATGCCCTGGGCCATAACTTTGGTTGCAACCTCCTACCTTATATTTCTCTGCCAGGTTCCTGGTACTCAGAAGTGGATCTTTACAAATTAAAGGAAAACTTTGAAATATGTATATGTATAACTGATTCACTCTGTTATAAAGCAGAAACTAACACACCGTTGTAAAGCAATTATACCCCAATAAAGATGTTAAAAAAAAAAAAAAGAAAACTATGATAGAAACTGAGTTCTTTTCTACAGCACAATAAATAATCTACCTTAAAAATATAAGTAAATATAAGTATGTGTGTGTGTATATATGTGTTGTGATATGTGTATTATGTATATATTATATACATATATGTAAAATACATGCATTCTGTATTATTTTGGTTTGAAATTAGTACTCTCTGGGGGATTCCCAGGTGGTCCAGTGGTTAGGGCTCTGCACTTCCAATGCAGGGGGCAGCGGGTTCGATTCCTGGTCGGGGAACTAAGATTCTACATGCTGCATGGCATGGCCAAAAAATAAATAAATAAATAAATAAATAGTGCTCTCTGAATGCATCTGTGGATGTCATCAAAAAACATCAAAGCACAATAAAGGGTTTTTCTCAGTAGAAGACATGAAAGACATTTTTAACAATGAACCAGTTTCTGTTTGGTAGCTCTGTGTCTTCATTTTGCAGCCATCTACTTTCAGAATTTAACTGGCTGGTCTTGGGGGCCAAAGTTACATAGTGGAAGATCACTGAACTTGGAAGCAGAAAATAAGGCTTTGAGTCTTGCAGTTCATATTCACTTGGGCCCAATCCCTTAAACTCTCTGAGTCTTGTCATATAGACTTCATTCAGCATTATATTTCCAGAATGTACTTTCTCACTGCCAGAACAGAAGAGGTATTCGATTATTCATTTTTTTAATCAATTCTAAGAATGATTTTCTTTTCACATTTTAAAGCCTCTGAAATTGAGATGTATTTGATAGGGTGTCATAATTTATTTGGCAGTGATCTTTCTTTCTTGGTGGCATGTAAAATAATGACACATCTTAAAATTAGCAGTGTCCTAAATTTAAAGGAATATGGTCTATTCGTGAGATGGGTTGATGGAAGCTGGTGTGGAATGAGTAGAATATTTCTAATGCCCCTGCTCAGCCTCCATCCTCTGCCAACAGTTCTAAACTAACCTCCTCCTTTTTAAGATGAAAAAGCTGAGCCCAGAAAGTGAGAGGTGACTTGATGAACACTATGGGCTAGTTAATGGTAGATCTGGGTCTAAAACTCAAGTGTCTGGACTTCTGACCAATTCTTTTCCATGTCATAGCTACCTTCTCTCTCACAATTTTATTTTAGTAGCCTAGACTCCTAATGACTGTTGAAGATGATGGTGGATAAACTCTTAGATTACCAGCGACTCGAGATCACTTTTTAATATTATCACTTTAATATTTACTAAGATCTAAATCTGCCCATTCTCTTCTTCCTTTTCCCAATTGAATAAAAAAGTAAACAAACAACAAAAAAAACATTTTTCCTTCTGTAATTGTTGTCACAGCTAGGCAGAGAAACCAGATCAGTTGCTAATTCAGTGAAGCCATTCACCTTTGAACTTGTTATGGTATGATTCTAGTAAACTCCTTTAACTTGTTAAAGAAATTTAGCACAAATACTAATGCCCAATAAGTTTATTGATAAAATTAAGCCTGTAGTTAAAAAAAAAAACTATTTCAAAATGTCTTGCTATTGAGTTTTATTCTGCATTCCTTGCTTTTTAAAATTAAAATACTAAATCTGTACAAAAGTTGATTTTATATCACACCGAAGAGTTGTTTTTCACATTATGTTCTCAGTTTCGTGGTTAGTTTCATCTGTTTGCTCTAATATAAGTCATTTATGGGGACTTGATTGTTTATATTGATTTGGAGACAAAATTTGGGGGTGGTCCTCTCTCTCAGTTCAGACAGGTAACCTTTAAAATATCTGTGGTCGGCAGACAGATTACCAAGAATTATGCAAGAGTCCGTAGTCCTGTGGTGCTTCACTTGAGGAAATTTTTTATGTCTTCTTTTTTTTTTTTTTTTTTTTT
>NW_006783890.1:488023-552658 GCF_000442215.2 Lipotes vexillifer
GCTCTCACTGTTGTGGCCTCTCCCATTGCAGAGCACAGGCTCCGGATGCGCAGGCTCAGTGGCCATGGCTCACGGGCCCAGCCGCTCTGCGGCATGTGGGATCTTCCCAGATCGGGGCACGAACCCGTGTCCCCTGCGTCAGCAGGCGGACTCTCAACCACTGTGCCACCAGGGAAGCCCTCTTCTTTTTTTTTGAATGCTAATTTATTCTTTTTTTTTTTAGCATCTTTATTGGAGTATAATTACTTTAAAATGTTGTGTTAGTTTCTGCTGTATAACAAAGTGAATCAGCTGTATGTATACAAATATTCCCATATCCCCTACCTCTTGCATCTCCCTCCCACCATCCCTATCCACCCCTCTAGGTAGTCACAAAGCACTGAGCTGATCTCCCCGTGCGATGCAGCTGTTTCCCACTGGCTATCTATTTTACATTTGATAATATATATAAGTCCATGCCACTCTCTCACTTCGTCCCAGCTTAACCTTCCCCCTCCCCATGTCCTCAAGTCCATTCTCTATGTCTGCGTCTTTATTCTTGTCCTGCCCCTAGGTTCTTCATAACCATTTTTATTTTTTTAAGATTCCATATATATGTGTTAGCATACAGTATTTCTTTTTCTCTTTCTGACTGACTTCACTCTGTATGACAGACTCTAGGTCCATCCACCTCACTACAGATAACTCAATTTCGTTTCTTTTCATGGCTGAGTAATATTCCATTGTGTATATATGCCACATCTTCTTTATCCATTCATCTGTTGATGGACACTTAGGTTGCTTCCATATCCTGGCTATTGTAAATACAGCTGCAGTGAACATTGTGGTACATGACTCTTTTTGAATTATGGTTTTCTCAGGGTATATGCCCAGTGGTGGGATTGCTGGGTCATATGGTAGTTCTATTTTTAGTTTTTTAAGGAACCTCCATACTGTTCTCCATAGTGGCTGTATCAATTTGCATTCCCACCAACAGTGCAAGATGGTTCCCTTTTCTCCACACCCTCTCCAGCATTTATTGTTTCTAGATTTTTTGATGATGGCCCTTCTGACAGGTGTGAGGTGATACCTCACTGTAGTTTTGATTCGCATTTCTCTAATGACTAATGATGTTGAGCATCCTTTCATGTGTTTGTTGGCAATCTGTATATCTTCTTTGGAGAAATGTCTGTTTAGGTCTTCTGCCCATTTTTGGATTGGGTTGTTTGTTTTTTTGATATTGAGCTGCATGAGCTGCTTGTAAATTTTGGAGATTAATCCTTTGTCAGTTGCTTCGTTTGCAAATATTTTCTCCCATTCTGGGGGCTGTCTTTTTGTCTTGTTTATGGTTTCCTTTGCTGTACAAAAGCTTTTAAGATTCATTAGGTCCCATTTGTTTATTTTTGTTTTTATTTCCATTTCTCTAGGAGGTGGGTCAAAAAGAATCTTGCTGTGATTTCTGTCATAGAGTGTTCTGCGTATGTTTTCCTCTAAGAGTTTTATAGTCTCTGGCCTTACATTTAGGTCTTTAATCCATTTGGAGTTCATTTTTGTGTATGGTATTAGGGTGTGCTCTAATTTCATTCTTTTACATGTAGCTGTCCAGTTTCCCCAGCACCACTTATTGAAGAGGCTGTATTTTCTCCATTGTATTTCTTGCCTCCTTTATCAAAGCTAAGGAGACCTATGTGCATGGGTTTATCTCTGGGCTTTCTATCCGGTTCCATTGATCTATATTTCTGTTTTTGTGCCAGTACCATACTGTCTTTTTTTTTTTTTAACATCTTTATTGGGGTATAATTGCTTTACAATGGTGTGTTAGTTTCTGCTTTATAACAAAGTGGGTCAGTTATACATATACATATGTTCCCATATCTCTTCCCTCTTGCGTCTCCCTCCGTCCCACCCTCCCTATCCCACCCCTCCAGGTGGTCACAAAGCACCGAGCTGATACCCCTGTGCTATACAGCTGCTTCCCACTAGCTATCTACCTTACGTTTGTTAGTGTATATATGTCCATGCCTCTCTCTCGCTTTGTCACAGCTCACCCTTCTCCCTCCCCATATCCTCAAGTCCGTTCTCCAGTAGGTCTGTGTCTTTATTCCTGTCTTACACCTAGGTTCTTCATGACATTTTTTTTTCTTAAATTCCATATATACATGTGTTAGCATATGGTATTTGTCTTTCTCTTTCTGACTTACTTCACTCTATATGACAGACTCTAGGTCTTTCCACCTCATTACAAACAGCTCAATTTCATTTCTTTTTATGGCTGAGTAATATTCCATTGTATATATGTGCCACATCTTGTTTATCCATTCATCTGATGATGGGCACTTAGGTTGTTTCCATCGCCGGGCTATTGTAAATAGAGCTGCAATGAACATTTTGGTACATGACTCTTTTTGAATTTTGGTTTTCTCAGGGTATATGCCCAGTAGTGGGATTGCTGGGTCATATGGTAGTTCTATTTGTAGTTTTTTAAGGAACCTCCATACTGTTCTCCATAGTGGCTGAACCAATTCACATTCCCACCAGCAGTGCAAGAGTGTTCCCTTTTCTCCACACCCTCTCCAGCATTTATTGTTTCTAGATTTTTTGATGATGGCCATTCTGACTGGTGTGAGATGATATCTCATTGTAGTTTTGATTTGCATTTCTCTAATGATTAATGATGTTGAGCATTCTTTCATGTGTTTGTTGGCAGTCTGTATATCTTCTTTGGAGAAATGTCTATTTAGGTCTTCTGCCCATTTTTGGATTGGGTTGTTTGTTTTTTTGTTATTGTTTTGTTACTGAGTTGCATGAGCTGCTTAGATTTATCCTTTGTCAGTTGCTTCATTTGCAAATATTTTCTCCCATTCTGAGGGTTGTCTTTTGGTCTTGTTTATGGTTTCCTTTGCTGTGCAAAAGCTTTGAAGTTTCATTAGGTCCCATTTGTTTATTTTTGTTTTTATTTCCATTTCTCTAGGAGGTGGGTCAAAAAGGATCTTGCTGTGATTTATGTCATAGAGTGTTCTGCCTATGTTTTCCTCTAAGAGTTTGATAGTTTCTGGCCTTACATTTAGGTCTTTAATCCATTTTGAGCTTATTTTTGTGTATGGTGTTAGGGAGTGATCTAATCTCATACTTTTACATGTACCTGTCCAGTTTTCCCAGCACCACTTATTGAAGAGGCTGTCCTTTCTCCACTGTACGTTCCTGCCACCTGCCTCCTTTATCAAAGATAAGGTGACTGTATGTGTGTGGGTTTATCTCTGGGCTTTCTATCCTGTTCCACTGATCTGTCTTTCTGTTTTTGTGCCAGTACCATACTGTCTTGATTACTGTAGCTTTGTAATATAGTCTGAGGTCAGGGAGCCTGATTCCTCCAGCTCTGTTTTTCCTTCTCAAGACTGCTTGGGCTATACGGGGTCTTTTGTATTTCCATACAAATTGTGAAATTTTTTGTTCTAGTTCTGTGAAAAATGCCATTGGTAGTTTGACAGGGATTGCATTGAATCAGTAGGTTGCTTTGCGTAGTATAGTCATTTTCACAATGTTGATTCTTCCAGTCCAGGCACATGGTATATCTCTCCATCTGTTTGTATCATTTTTAATTTCTTTCATCAGTGTCTTATAGTTTTCTGCATACAGGTCTTTTGTTTCCTTAGGTAGGTTTATTCCTAGCTATTTTATTCTTTTTCTTGAAGTGGTAAGTTCGAGTGTTTCCTTAACTTCTCTTTCAGATTTTTCATCATTAGTGTATAGGTATGCAAGATATTTCTGTGCATTAATTTTGTATCCTACTACTTTACCAAATTCATTGATTAGCTCTAGTAGTTTTCTGGTGGCGTCTTAAGGATTCTCTATGTATAGTATCATGTCATCTGCAAACAGTGACAGCTTTACTTCTTCTTTTCCGATTTGGGCTCCTTTTATTTCCTTTTCTTCTCTGATTGCTGTGGCTAAAAGTTCCAAAACTATGTTGAATAAGAGTGGTGAGAGTGGGCAACCTTGTCTTGTTCCTGATCTTACTGGAAATGGTTTCAGTTTTTCATCATTGAGGATGATGTTGGCTGTGGGTTTGTCATATAGGTAAGTTCTCTCTGTGCCTACTTTCTAGAGGGTTTTTATCATAAGTGGGTGTTGAATTTTGTCAAAAGCTTTTTCTGCATCTATTGAAGTGATCATATGGTTTTTCTCCTTCTATTTGTTATTATGGTGTATCACATTGATTGATTTGTGTATACTGAAGAATCCTTGCCTTCCTGGGATAAACCCCACTTGATCATGGTGTATGGTCCTTTTAATGTGCTGTTGCTAGTATTTTGTTGAGGATTTTTGCATCTATGTTCATCAGTGATATTGGCCTGTAGTTGTCTTTCTTTGTGACATCTTTGTTTGGTTTTGGTATCAGGGTGATGGTGGGCTCATAGAATGAGTTTGGGAGTGTTCCTCCCTCTGCTATATTTTGGAAGAGTTTGAGAAGGATAGGTGTTAACTCTTCTCTAAATGTTTGATAGAATTCGCCTGTGAAGCCATCTGGTCCTGGGCTTTGGTTGTTGGAAGGTTGTTAATCACAGTCTCAATTTCAGTGCTTGTGATTGGTATGTTTATATTTTCTATTTCTTCCTGGTTCAGTCTCAGAAGGTTCTGCTTTTCTAAGAACTTGTCCATTTCTTCCACGTTGTCCATTTTATTGGCATAGAGTTGCTTGTAGTAATCCCTCATGATCCTTTGTATTTCTGCAGTGCCAGTTGTTACTTCTTTTTCTTTTCCAATTCTGTTGATTTGAGTGTTCTCCCTTCTTTTCTTGATGAGTCTGGCTAAAGGTTTATCAATTTTGTTTATGTTCTCAAAGAACCATCTTTTAGTTTTATTGATCTTTGCTATTGTTCCCTTCATTTCTTTTTCATTTATTTCTGATCTTATCTTTATGATTTCTTTCCTTCTGCTATTTTTGGGGTTTTTTTGTTCTTCTTTCTCTAATTGCTTTAAGTGTAAGGTTAGGTTGTTTCTTTGAGATGTTTCTTGTTTCTTGATGTAGGATTGTACTGCTATAAACTTCCCTCTTAGAACTGCTTTTGCTGCATTCCATAGGTTTTGGGTCGTCGTGTGTTCATTGTCATTTGTTTCTATGAATTTTTTGATTTCCACTTTGATTTCTTCAGTCATCTTTTGGTTATTAAGTAGTGTATTGTTTAGCCTCCATGTGTTTGTACTTTTTACAGAGTATTTCTTGTAATTGATATCTAGTCTCACAGCATTGTGGTCGGAAAAGATACTTGATATGAGTTCAGTTTTCTTCAATTTACCGAGGCTTTATTTGTGACCCAAGATATGATCTATCCTGGAGAATGTTCCATGAGCACTTGAAAAGAAAGTGTATTCTATTGTTTTTGGCTGGAATGTCCTATAAATATCAATTAAGTCCACCTTTTTTTAATGTATCATTTAAAGCTTGTGTTTCCTTATTTATTTTCATTTTGGATGATCTGACCATTAGTGAAAGTGGGGTGTTAAAGTCCCCTACTATTATTGTGTTACTGCCGATTTCCCCTCTTATGGCTGTTAGCGTTTGCCTTACGTTTTAAGGTGCTCCTATATTAGATGCATAAATATTTACAATTGTTAATCTTCTTCTTGGATTGATCCCTTGATCATTATGTAGTGTCCTTCTTTGTCTCTTGTAATAGTCTTTGTTTTAAAGTCTGTTTTGTCTGATATGAGAATTGCTACTCCATCTTTCTTTTGATTTCCATTTTCATGGAATACCTTTTTCCATCCTCTCACTTTCAGTCTGTATGAGTCCCTAGGTCTGAAGTGCATCTCTTGTAGACAGCATATATATGGGTCTTGTTTTTGTATCCATTCATCCACTGTATGTCTTTTGGTTGGAGCATTTAATCCATTTACATTTAAGGTAATTATCAATATGTATGTTCCTATTACTGTTTTCTTAATTGTTTTCGGTTTGTTGTTGTAGGTCCTTTTCTTCTCTTGTGTATCCTGCCTAGAGAAGTTCCTTTAGCATTTGTTGTAAAGGTGGTTTGGTGGTGCTGAATTCTCTTAGCTTTTCCTTGTCTGTAAAGGTTTTAGTTTCTCCGTTGAATCTGAATGATATCCCTGCTGGGTAGAGTAATCTTGGTTGTAGGTTTTTCCCTTTCATCACTTTAAATATGTCCTGCTACTCCCTTCTGGCTTGCAGAGCTTCTGCTGAAAGATCAGCTATTAACCTTATGGGGATTCCCTTGTATGTTATTTGTTTCTTTTCCCTTCCTGCTTTTAATATTTTTTCTTTGTAGTTAACTTTTTTTTTTTTTTTTTTTTTCCCGCATCCCCTGCATCAGCAGGCGGACTCTCAACCACTGTGCCACCAGGGTAGCCCTGTATTTAACTTTTGATAGTTTGATTAATATGTGTCTTGGCGTGTTTCTCCTTGGATTTATCCTGTATGGGACTCTCTGCACTTCCTGGACTTGATTGACTTTTTCCTTTCCCATATTAGGGAAGTTTTCAAGTATAATCTCTTCAAGTATTTTCTCAGTCCCTTTCTTTTTCTCTTCTTCTTCTGGGACCCCTATAATTCAAATGTTGGTGCATTTAATATTGTCCCAGAGGTCTCTGAGACTGTCCTCAATTCTTTTCATTCCTTTTTCTTTATTCTGCTCTGTACTAGTTATTTCTGCTATTTTATCTTCCAGGTCACTTATCTTTTCTTCTGCCTCAGTTATTCTGCATTGATTCCTTCTAGAGAATTTTTAATTTCATTTACTGTGTTGTTCATCATTGTTTGTTTGCTCTTTAGTTCTCCTAGGTCCTTGTTAAATGTTTCTTGTATTTTCTCCATTCTGTTTCCAAGATTTTGCATCATCTTTCCTCTCATTATCCTGAATTCTTTTTCAGGTAGACTGCCTATTTCCTCTTCATTTGTTAGGTCTGGTGGGTTTTTACCTTGCTCCTTCATCTGCTGTGTGTTTCTCTGTCTTCTCATTTTACTTAACTTACTGTGTTTGGGGTCTCCTTTTTACAGGCTGCAGGTTCGTAGTTCCCATTTTTTTTGGTGTCTGCCTCCAGTGATTAAGGTTGGTTCAGTGAGTTGTGTAGGCTTCCTGGTAGAGGGGACTAGTGTCTGTGTTCTGGTGGATGACACTAGATCTTGTCTTTCTGGTGGGCAGGTCTGTGTCTGTTAGTGTGTTTTGGGGTGTCTGTGACCTTATTATGATTTTAGTCAGCCTCCCTGCTACTGGGTGGGGCTGTGTTCCTGTCTTGGTAATTGTTTGTCATAGGATGTCCAGCACTGTAGTTTTCTGGTCGTTGAGTGGAACTGGATCTTAGTATTGAGATGGAGATCTCTGGGAGAGCTTTCATCGTTTGAAGCTGGGATGTCTCTGGTGGACAAATGTCCTGAACTCGGCTCTCCCACCTCAGAGGCTCAGGCCTGACACTCAGCTGGAGCACCGAGACCCTGTCAGCCACATGGCTCAGAAGAAAAGGGAGAAAAAAAGAAAAGAAAAGAAAAGAAAGAAGGAAGGAAGGAAGGAAGGAAGGAAGGAAGGGAGGGAGGGAGGGAAAAAGGAAGGGAGAAAGAAAGAAAGAAAGAGAGAGAATGAGGGAGGGAGGGAGGGAGGAAGGAAGAAAAGAAAGAAAGAAAGAAAGAAAGAAAGGATGAAAAATAAAATAGTTATTCAAATCAAAAATAATTATTAAAAATAAAAGAAATTAATAAGTAATTTTAAAAAAAGAAAGAAGAGAGCACCCAAACCAAAAATCAATTCCACCAATGATAACAAGTGCTAAAAACTATACTAAAAACAAAAACAAATCAAGCAAACAAAAAAAACAACAACAGACAAACGGAACCCTATGACAAATGGTAAAAGAAAGCTATACAGACAACATCACACACAGAAACATACACATACACACTCACAAAAAGAGAAAAAGGAAATAAATATATATATCGTTGCTCCCAAAGTCCACCACCTCAATTTTGGGCTGATTCGTTGTCTGTTCAGGTATTCCGCAGATGCAGGGTACATCAAGTTAATTGTGGAGATTTAATCCACTGCTCCTGAGGCTTCTGGGAGAGATTTCCCTTTCTCTTCTTTGTTCGCATGGCTCCTTGGGTTCAGTGTTGGATTTGGCCCCGTCTCTGCATGTAGGTCGCCTGAGGGCGTCTGTTTCCGCCCAGACAGGACGTTCAGGGAGCAGCTGATTAGGGGCTCTGGCTCACTCAGGCCAGGGGGAGGGAGGGGTACAGAACATGGGGCAAGCCTGCGGTGGCCGAGGCTGGTGTGATGTTGCGACAGCCTGAAGTGCACCGTGTGTTCTCCTGGGGAAGTTGTCCCTGGACCATGGGATTGTGGCAGTGGCGGGCTGCATAGGCTCCCAGGAGGGGAGCACAACCTGTGCTTGTACACAGGCTTCTTGGTGGCTGCAACAGCAGCCTTAGTGTCTCATGCCCGTCTCTGGGGTCTGCGCTGATGGCTGCGGCTCGCACCTGTCTCTCGTGTCGTGCTGGTAGCTGCGGCTCATGCCTGTCTCTGAAGCTCATTTAGGCAGTGCTCTGAATCCCCTCTCCTTGTGCACCCTGAAACAATGGTCTCTTGCCTCTTAGGCAGTTCCAGACTTTTTCCTGGGCTCCCTCCCTGCTAGCTGTGGTGCAGTAGCCCCCTTCAGGCTGTGCTCAGGCAGCCAACCCCAGTCCTCTCCCTGGGATCTGACCTCTGAAGCTCGAGCCTCAGCTCCCAGCCACCATCTGCCTTGGTGGGTGAGCAGACAAGCCTCTCAGGCTGGTGCGTGCTGGTCGGCACCAATCCTCTGTGTGGGAATCTCTCCACTTTGCCCTCCGCACCCCTGTTACTGTGCTGTTCTCCGCGGCTCTGCAGCGTCCCCCGCCTCCACCTCTGTCTCCGCCAGGGAAGGGGCTTCCTAGTGTGTGGAAACTTCTCCTGCTTCACAGCTCCCTCCCCGAGGTGCAGGTCCTGTCCCTATTCTTTTGTGTCTGTTTTTTCTTTTTTCTTTTGCCCTACCCAGGCACGTGGGGAGTTTCTTGCCTTTTGGGAGGTCTGAGGTCTTCTGCCAGCGTTCAGTAGGTGTTCTGTAGGAGCTGTTCCACCTGTAGATGTATTTCTGATGTATCTGTGGGGAGGAAGGTGATCTCCACATCTTACTCTTCTGCCATCGCGAACGTCTCCTGGCTGTTTCATTTTTGACTAATTATTTAGCCTCTTTATGCTTCTACTTTTTTCACAGTAAGTGGCATGGAGACCTTCCCACCCAGGTTCTCTTTTTCACTCTGTGCAGCCAGGCAACTGTTCCTCAACCTCAGCTCTGTGAGAAAGGGGATATGTTTTCCTCCAAACTCCAGAACTCCACACCCCAGAGGCCCTCCTTTGGTCATGCTGCCTCTCCCCTTCTGCCTAGTTTATTCTTTTTTATATCTTCTTAGTACACACTATCCATCCTACTAGTGAGAATTTGGAATATTCCAAGTAATGATCACAATATCCTTTATATCCTAGCTAAAAACAATAACATAAATATCTATAATAGGATATAAAGTTTGAGGTAGAAAATGTTATTTCTTATTAACCAGTGCTTGACATTCTTGTTGAATTGAATGAAAACATTGCTGTCAAGTAAATACATGTATACTTATGATTTCTTTTCCTGACAGCGTTAATGTCAATCCCTGTGCGTAAGCTTCTCTTGAATGTGACACATTTATCCACAATCTTACAGAATCTCTTTCTTGTCATTATTTTCTGCCAAGAACTGGAACAGACTTTGACCACTGTGCAGAGGGGTTTTCCTGAGTAACACGTTATCAGATATTGATGAATTGCTCCAGCAGGTTTGGGGGGCTTGAGAAAAGTGACTCTGATTACAAAGCCAACACCTGAATCTGTCACCCTGAGGAGATACTAACGGCAGCCGTTCTCTGTGGGTGACCTTCCATTAGCAAGTTTGGTCTTGTTGATTATCTCGAAGTTGGCAGTGAATCTGAATAATATATGGATGACTTACATAGTCTCATTGCCTTTTCTCTTTATGAATAACAGCTGTTCTTCTCATGGCATAAAATCCTGAAGTTTAACACTGAAGTTTGATCTAGAATGTTAAGTAGTAAACACTTTTGGAAGCACCTAGCCTGATCTTTTTTGATAAAAAGCAACGATCAGGGGCTTCCCTGGTGGCGCAGTGGTTGAGAGTCCGCCTGCCGATGCAGGGGATGCAGGTTCGTGCCCCAGTCCAGGAAGATCCCACATACCGCGGAGCAGCTAGGCCCGTGAGCCATGGCCGCTGAGCCTGCGCATCCGGAGCCTGTGCTCCGCAATAGGAGAGGCCACAACAGTGAGAGGCCCGCGTACCGCAAAAAAAAAAAGCAATGATCAGTCTCCAACTTTTACCAACTCTTGGGAATCGAAATCTGATCTTGAGCCTTGAAAATTTCAAAATTACGGTGATCAACACCTTCAGTCCCGGTCTTTGGGTTTGCTAAATTATTTTTTAACAAGGCTATGAATGTAGAATTTTCTAGATATATAAATGTTTTATACTGAAGCTATCCATTGTCAGGGAAGGAAAACATACTTATACATTAAGTCAGCTGTATTTCATGTCCTTGATAGAGTCCTTGATATTGTATATCCACCTTGTAAAATATAGTGACTTGCCTCCCACAGACATACATTGCTGTGGGGGGGGGCAGTATTTTTTGTGTAGGTCACATGAAATTAGGTGGTGAATATCAGCTTTGGGGTAGTTATATGGGTTCTGTAACTCCCCATTTAATTATATCCAAATAGGCATTACACTCAGTAAAAACGTCAAAATACAAATAACCAGAAAGTCACCAAAAAATTGGTGAATATCTCTGAAATGAAGTCATCAAACATGACCCAGTAATTTCTCAGATGGGGTGGGGTGCAGGGAAAGAATTGCTAAAATAAGATCTGTGAGGTCTTTTTCACACCAAAATGTAGTTTTCTTTTCAATGATAGATACGTAGCAATTGGAGGAAATTTTCCATAGTGAATCTTCACTCCGTGTTGATTTTTTTTACTTTGACCCACACATTTATTCCTATGGAAACATAGATTGAGTCTTTACTGCCAAGGGTGGCAGGGTCTGGGAGGAGAGAAGTAGTAGGAGAGAAGAGGGTGAGGAAAAGGGCAAAGTTAAGAGGAAAAGTCACAGGATTTCCACAGTGGTGATTAGCTTAAGGCCCACAGCTTAGACTCTTGCCAGTCAGGTAGCTGTTTCCATGGTAACAACTGGAGCAGCAGAATTATCAAAATGTAATAAGTTGCAAAAGCAAAAAGTAAAATTCACAATTTTGCTTGTAGAGCAAAAGATTTGGCACGTTCCCTTTTTTTTTGTTTCCCTGGACAAGTTAGGTTTAAAGGGGGAGGGCATTGAAAATCCTTGATTTTACAAAAAAAAGTACTGGATTATAAAGCTGTTAGTGGAACACCTCTTTTGTTCTTTTTTTAAATGGAATTTACAATCATAAGCTTAACATTAAGAGTTGTTAAAACTAGAAACCCGGTACAAATTCAAGTCACCAAACTCAGGACACCCAAGGTCCTAGGGAATTCAGATCTTTCAGAATCCTTTTGAGTTAATGCACAAACATGCTGGCCTGTTTTTCTACCTTGGTGGAATGCCTTGGTCGCTAGGGATATCACTGGGTTATTAAAGAATATCAACAGAGAGAGAGAGAGGTATAGATTACCTGAGATACATGAGTTCATTTTGGGTTCATGGACATCTTTTTGGAAAACAAAGATGACAAACCTGACCTGGACTGTTGGGGATTTTAAGGAGGGGAATGTTATGTCAAAAGGCAGAAAGTCCCCCTTCAAAGTTTGCTTGTTTTAAATTCTTAGGAATCAGGTCTATTCTATTTATGTCGGGAATATGAATACTGATTGTGTTGTTCATTTATGTTTAGTAAAAGTATTATGGAGTTTTATTACCTCAGTCCCTACATTGAATTTGAAGTAAACCATGGGTTTTCACCAGCTTGAAATGTTCATGCCTGCACAAATGTCAAATTCATGTTGTAAAATTCTGCAGGGGATACCGTAAATTTTGATGATCTATTCTAAACTAGTTTAATCTGGAGACATCACTTAGATACCAGTTATAAAATGAAGTTGTCAATAAACAAAACAAACCTCACCATCTAAATCATTCATTATATTGGGGGCACTCTGGGAATATACAGTCTAAGATAGGCTGGAATAAATGGTCATATTAATTTCACATAGCAAGCATGGACAAATACTAGACTTAGATAAATCATTAAAATGCCTAGTTCCATGTGTATGAAGAGTCTCATGGACATTTTGGAATGATACAGGAATAATTGTTATTAAAGTGTATATTAGCTTAAGAAGGAGCTAACACTTTTTCCTTTTTACAGTACATGAAGATGATGGGTGTAAACTCCTGCAGCCACTTTTTTGCCTGGCTTATAGAGAGTGTTGGATTTTTACTGGTTACCATCATCATCCTCATCATTATACTCAAGTTTGGCAATATTCTTCCTAAGACAAATGGGTTCATTTTGTTCCTGTATTTTTCGGACTATAGCTTCTCAGTTCTTGCCATGAGCTACCTTATCAGTGTCTTCTTCAACAGCACCAACATTGCAGCTCTGATTGGAAGCCTCATCTACATCATTGCCTTTTTTCCATTTATTGTTCTGGTTACAATTGAGAATGAGTTGAGCTGTATAATAAAAGTATTCATGGTGAGTCAGCTGTCACAACTGAATGGCCAGGGTGTGAAAGGAATGGACCTTTTTTGGTGGTTTTGGCTCTCCAACTGAGAATACACTTATCTAAATGTAAAAGTTCAGTGTTTGCAAAATACAAGTAACTGTCCTAATGAGAGTCAGTTACATCATTGTCTACCATACAAGCGTAAGACTATGAAAAAAAAACTTTTCCTCCACGGTTTCTAAAACTATAATATGTGATGCTACTAAGAGATAGTACCTGAAGAAGGAACAGTTAAAATGTAATACATCAAGTTTTGAAGATCATCAAGAATTCTGACTTCTCTTTGGCCCAATTCCTTAAATATCTTAGAGCCTCTATAACTGGCATTATTCTCATAAATGAATAATTCTCATGGTTTTTATGACATATAATATAACATACAGGCATAAAGACAAATACGCTGAGAGCATATAATCAATTTTGAATTCTTTTCTGCTTTTTCAATTAAAGTACTAAATTAATTTAAGAATTTTAACGAAAGCATTAGGTTTACTGACTTTGAAATTTGGAAAGCAGAAGTGAAGCTCATCATTGACTGCGAGTCATGTTAAAACTTTGCTGTTTATGGAAATAGAAAGTGATAAATAACTTTCATTTGACATTGACCACCTTGAGTTTAAACAAAATCTAAATTTTTAATTTGTTGCATTATTAGTAGTTAATTGACATTTTAGTATATTTTCATGCATAAAACTTCGATCACTTGAAGTCAATCTCTGAAGTAAAAACATCTTCTGGCCCCTAACATTTCATTTGATATTAGCCTTAACATTGCATTACCCTATTATTACTGGTTTTATAAATTGCTACGCAACGTTTAATAAGTTTAGATATATATATTTTGGATTTTTGAGAAATATTTTTCAAATTATGATTTTACTGCTTTTGTTTTCTGCTATTTCCTGTCCTCTTCTTCCAGAGTTGGAGCATGCTTGGTAAGGGACCTCTGTGTTTTTAAATATGCTTAGAGAGTTAACGTCAGTTTTATCTATATAAGTGCCCAAAGTTTTAAGTATGTTAAGATCCCTCTGGGCGAAATGTGTGAAATCTACAAGAACTATCATTGCCATTGATTTTCTTCACAGAGCCTGCTGTCCCCAACAGCTTTCAGCTATGCGAGTCAGTACATTGCACGATATGAGGAGCAGGGCATTGGTAGGTTCACTTCCTTTACAACTGGAGTTTATCTTTCACACCTGCAGTATGTCTCACAGGAGAATAAATCTATGTGTTCACTTCTTAGGTCTTCAGTGGGAAAATATGTACAGTTCCCCAGTTCAGGATGACACCACTTCATTTGGCTGGCTATGCTGTCTAATCCTAGCTGACTCTTTCATTTATTTCCTTATTGCTTGGTATGTCAGGAACGTTTTCCCAGGTACGAACATGCTTCCTATAGATACATGCTTTTTTATGGTAATAAATTATATTTATTATAAATCTGCTAATATATATTTTCTAATATTTTTATTTGCCACATATCATCTCCAAAAAGAAACACTGAAATCCCAAAACTAAACAAAATTTTCCAGGATGAGATAATGCACTGTTGACTTTTTTTCTCTGACGTTCCTTTAAAGGATAGAGTGAATTAGGAGCATGGGATCCAGTCTTTCCAAATGGGAGAACAAGATATTATAAGGCAAAAATCAAGTCTCCTAATTCTAAGGAGAATTTATCCAGTTCTAATGGAACAAGACTGGTGGGATTCCCTTCCTAGGTCTCAAGTGGTTAAAACTTCAACATGATCAGGAGTTTTTCCACTAAGCCTTATTTATATTTGTACGTTTTTGATGCTATAAATGAATAAAAGACTGTTATTCTATTCCAGTTATATAAAATTTCTGTAAAAGAGAAGTATACAGAGACAGAAAGCAGATCAGTGATTGCCTGTAACTTGGGTTGAAAGTAGGGATTATCTGCAAAGGGCATGGGAGAAATTTTTGGAGTTATTGGAATTTTGGATTGTGGTTATGGTTGCACAACTTTATTTACTAAAAATCATCTCACTCTACACTTACAATGCTTAAATTTTATGGTATGTAACTATACTCAATGAAGCTGTTTAAAAAAGAAAGAATTTTTTAAAAGGCTATCTTTTTTACTTTACTTTGGAAACTGAGACCACTTTAGTTTTATATAGTGTCAAAAAAATAAAAATACTTCCTGAACGCTGTATAGTAAGTACTCTGTTATTTAGCTTCTGATGCTTAATGTTAACAATCAATTAATAATTACTTTTCCTAATACATTTTTGTTACAGGTACATATGGTATGGCAGCTCCATGGTATTTTCCATTCCTTCCTTCCTATTGGAAGGAGCGATTGGGATGCGCAGAAGTGAATCATGAGAAAAGCAATGGCCTTATCTTTACTAATATCATGATGCAGAACACCATCCCATCTGCCAGTAAGACAAGTAGGTCAACAACATGCATTATTATGAGAGAAGTGATATAAAATTTACATGACTAGTGATTTTAATTATCTTTTTCTAAATGGCAAAATTATCCTTTTAGTCATGGATGAATATGTCTACACATATGTGTTTGGACTCTTAGAGAGATTAAATTGTGGCTTTTTCTGAGCTCATTAGCCCAGTTGGTTAGCATATGGTGCTAATTAGGCCAAGATTGCAGATCCCTTTGTGTTCCAGTTAGATTCACACAGAGAAAAACTTTGTTCCTTGGCGCCAGTCTGCACCCCTCACCTCAGCCGTCTGTCACTAGTCATAAGGAGTAACCAAGTAACAAGTATGGATAATTTAGCATAACCCGTCAGCAACACTGAACAGACAGTTTAAGGCTCATGTTTTACTGACATTGGGTGAGCAGTGTCAGCTTTATAAAGTAAGGATGACCCATATAAGTGGTCCTTCTGTGATGCCTGAAGGAAATGTAGAGAGTAATTAATGAACCGATTCTATAAACCACAGATCTGAGTGAGCCTTGTCACTGTAGACATTTATTCTGTAAGTAGATATCATCCTGTCCAATTGGAGGACCAAGCCTTAAAATTGTGTTTTGAGTATTTGAGATCTGTGGAATAAAGGAGAATTCATTATTATGTTACTATATTCTGAGACTACTTTTTCTGACAGCGAAGGGCAATATAAACCTTAGAGTGTGGTTCCAACACTCTCATTCATTTTTGAAACAAGTGAGAAGGCTGAAGACTATAATAGATCATTTATTCCTGGAATTATTTTTTACTTTGAGGCTTGTGCTTTTATAGTCTTCAATTTTTAATTAATGAAAAGTCTAACTCTAGCTTCATTTTTCTTCCTTGTGAGCTTACAACTCTTTTCTTAATTTCTTTCCAGGTCCTGAATACATGTTTCCCTCCAACACTGAGTCTGAACCTAAAGATCTCACAGTTGGGGTTGCCCTGCATGGGGTCACAAAGAACTATGGCTCAAAAATTGCTGTTGCTAACCTCAGTCTGAACTTTTATGAAGGGCATATTACTTCATTGCTGGGGCCCAATGGCGCTGGGAAAACTACTACCATGTATGTTACTTTTCAACACTTAGGTGTCATGGAAGCATATTACTTAATATTTCCTCACTTCTTTCATAAATATAAAGTTGTTACAGCTCCCAGATGGATTAAGATAGCTCAAGTTGTTTCCTGTAAAATGGAGTCCAAGTCAAAGGTCCGAATTGTGAGCTCAAAGTCCAGATCAGACCCACCAGATAGGTTTATTTGCTCTACCTAATATTGGCACACTGGTACTTCTTAAAATTTTTAATTTCAGTGCCAGCATTTAAAAATAGGAGAGTTCTCCAATAAATATAAATATTCCTGCTATCTCTTAGATAATAGGAAGTTCTGGCAACATTGGATCTACAGGCTTAGGTAGAGACAATTGTTTGGGGCTTGTTAGTGACTGTTCTCAAAGGGGCCGTCTACTTTCTGGTTCATCCCTGGTCCCCACCAATCTTTAGTGCCTCATACATTCAGTCTATTTCATTTCTTTGCATTTTTATCCTGGCCCATGTACCAGTTTGGGTTCACAAACCTTGATATAAACACACTCAGCCCCAGCCACTCTGTTACAGAGAACCCTTACCTTGATTCATGAAGAAAGAAAAGAATCACCAGCTATCGGATATAGATCAGAAAGTCCACAAGTGGTACCTGGGCTGCTCTTTCTCTCTCTTCAGTTAACTAGCATTTTCCTGTATCCTAATGGAGAAGATTCAAATGTTTTTAACGTGACATTCTTCTGAATTTTTTTCTGTGACTCACCTCCAGTGCTCTACTAGGCTTAGCTTGGAATCAACTCTAAGATGCTGTTGGTGCTTTAGGCCTTATTTGAGAACAAGTGTCTGTTGTTGGATATGCTATTTGCTATCATCATGAGTAAGCTCAGTGACTGCCAGAACATATACAAATTAATCTTTAGTAAATAAAAGGAGACAAAGGAAAGTTATGAAATGAGTGAACATGTAGCTACTCTCATTTATATGACCTGTTTCAATTCAGAGCTGGCTTTCTAGTAAGAATACAATGCTTAAAATGTAAGATTTCTAACAGGTAACAAGAGGACAGTGAAGAAAAGTGATGGAGAAGGATTTTGAAGAGGCTGTAATTTTAGCTGAGAAAGTCCCCATTTCAGTTTTCTGAATATAAAGAATATATAAAGAAATATGCTATTTGATTTTAATGTGTATTTATGGGAAGAATTACATATTATATTGATTCCCTATTTAATCCACAATAGTCATTTGAGATCTATTACGTGCAAGACACTAGTTAGGTACTGAGGGTGGTGAGATAACAAGTCCTTTCCCTGACCTCATGGAGCTTACATTTTAGTGGAGAAGATGGATATTCAATAACTCCCCAGTTTACTGACCATCTGAAATATGGTGAGGAGTGTGTAGGTGAGAATATTCTCATCACAGGGTAGAGTAAGGGACTGAAGATGACCAAAGTTCATGTGGAAAACAGAAATTTGAGGCTCAATTGCGTATGCGTACTACCCGATGCCAGGGAAGTGCAGGAGTTTGCTCAAGGAGGAAGTGCATTTGCAGTTAAAAAGTGCAACCATTTCTGTCATTACTACCACCATCACCCCACCGCTATCATCATCATCATCATCATCATCACATAGTGTTTCTATCACACTCTAAATTATTAGAGGCGTAAAAGTAATTTTAATTTTTATTCCCAATTAATCCCATTTTACTTCATAGCTTGACCTGGCCTGGGAAGATACACTGTAACATTTTTTGCTAACAACTGATATACATTTAGTCCTAAATCTAACTCAGGGTTTTGGTTCACACCTAATTTACAGTTTCTTCATTCCCAGCTCCCTGTTGACTGGGCTGTTTGAGGCCTCAGCAGGTACCATCTTGGTTTATGGAAAAGATATCAAAACAGATCTCCACACCATGAGGAAGAACCTGGGGGTCTGCATGCAACATGATGTCCTGTTCAGTTACCTCACTACCAAGGAGCACCTCCTCTTATACGGCTCCATCAAATCTCCTCACTGGACTAAAAAGCAGCTGCACGAGGAAGTAAAAAGGTCAGCTATGACAGCAATGAGAACATGCGTGGGTAACTCCTCTCAAAAAGAGGTCAAGCTATAGTAATAATACCAGTAGGAGACAGTTTCTCAGGAAACAATTGTTTTTAGTTTTTCTACTTTTCTAGTATTGTATACGTTTAAGGGCATTATTCTCACTGGCCAGTTATTATACTGGAATTGTTTAACTGTCTTCATCTCTGACTCCCATATTACCCCCAATCCTCTGTTTCTAATCTCCGAGGCTACCATACTGGTCTTTTTTTCTTTCTTGGCTGCCTCAGGTCTTAGTTGTGGCACACGGGCTTCTCTCTAGGTGTGGCGTGTAGGTTTTCTCTCTCTAGTTGTGGCACGTGGGCTCCCGGGCACGTGGGCTCTGTAGTTTGCGGCATGCAGGCTCTCTCGTTGAGGCACTCAAGCTCAGTAGTTGTGGCACATGGGCTTCGTTGCCCTGTGGCATGTGAGGTCTTAGTTCCCCGACCAGGGATCAAACCTGCATCCCCTGCATTGGAAGGTGGATTCTTTACCACTGGACCACTAGGGAAGTCCCTACCATACTAGTCTTAACTGGACTCCTGCCTTCTACTTTCCCTTGTACAGTCTATTCAAAGAGCAGACAAGGTGACCTTTTTAAACTGCAGATCAGACCAGGTCACTTCTCTGTCAAAACCCTCTAATGGCTTCTCACCACACTCTGTGAAACTCAGGAATGTTCTTATCAAGGCCTATGAGGCACTTCCTGACCTGCTTCCAATGCTTTTGATTTTATTTCCTTCTGCTTTTTCCCCATTCACTCTGCTCTAGGCATGCTCACCCAGGTGCACACTTAATTATGCTAGGCCTGCTCCAGCCTCAGGGCTTCCCATGTTCCCTCTACTTAGAGCAGCCTTCCCCAGACAGCCCTTTGACTTACTCCTCCACCTTACTGGTCTCTGCTCAAATGTCAGCTTCTCTGAGGGAACCACCATGTGTAAAATAGATGCCTAAAATAGCATATCCCAGGCACTCATCTCATATACCCTGTATTTTTTTTAAATCACACTTATCACGAAATAGCATATTATAAACTTACTTGGGAATATGTTTATCTACTGAATTTCCCCAGCATTCCTCTTGATACACACACATAGTAGAAGATAATCTCCTAATGGGTTAGGAACGTTATCGGCTCAGTGCTTTTCCACAGCACCTAAAACACAGTCTGGCAGAAAACAGGCAGGTACTCTATAAATATTTGTCAAACGAATGAATAAAATAATGAGCCATGTATTCCTTATGTTGTTTTCTGAGTATTAGTTTTATACTGCCAGCTAGATGATAAGTAACAGAAAACGGTATCATGAATCTTCAATAGTTTACCTTGCTGAGCACATAATAGTTGCTTAGTGAATACCTCTCATTTAGGGTGCTTTTTGTATTTTTCCATTGTTCACATTTTTCTGTCTGTAAAAAAATAACCACTATATATCATTTTTTAAGGACTTTAAAAGATACTGGACTATATAGCCATCGTCATAAGAGAGTTGGAACATTGTCAGGAGGAATGAAGAGGAAGTTATCCATATCCATAGCTCTTATTGGAGGATCAAGGGTGGTAATTTTAGATGAACCATCCACTGGAGTTGACCCATGCTCTCGCCGAAGTATATGGGATGTTATATCCAAGAACAAAACTGGTATGAGTATCTTCTTATAACTTCGCCAAGCAACAGTCATAATTTTGCCCTCTGGGATGCACACAAAGAAGTTAAAGCCTTTTCTGTTTATAATCTCCATTAAAGATCTAAGGTGTGCTCTTCCTTTTGTGAGGTCTTCTCTTCTCCCAGCTAAATTCCTGGATCAATTAGTTAATATCTATGTAGGGCGCACTGTGAATCGAGCACTTAACTGGCCCTTTTGAGAGCATGCAAATCCAATAGAAGTTCCGAATTCTGCCTAGAGGAGCTTAGAATCTAATTAGAGATACCAAACATACACAAATGAAAATAAACTGAAAACAGACTAAATAAGTGCTAACAGGATGTGAAGCAAAGGAGCAATCAGAGTGGAGTGGCTTAATCAGAGAAGAATATTCAAAAAGTCTTTAAAATTACTGCTTTTTCATAGTGAAGGGAGGGAGGGAGGGAGAGAGAGAGAGGCAGAAGGAAAGAGAGAGAATGGAAGTGAAGCCAAGGGGACAGACTAAGGGATTAGGAAGAGTTGCCCCCACTGCAGAGTGTGGACACTCAGCCTTACAGCATAACCAATGTGTATTTGCTGCCAATTTATAAGAGAAACATTTAGGAATACCCCGTCCACATTTCTCACTTTGAAGGCTCATTCTGATCAGTTTTTCAGTTATAGCCCATAAAATGTGGCTATAACTCACAGGATTTACTTGTGCTAACTCAGTACATCCTGGGGACTGCAGCTTCACTTTTCATTCTTGGTTGTCCTCCTCTGTATTTTCAAGCCAGAACAATCATTCTGTCGACACACCACTTGGACGAGGCTGAAGTGCTGAGTGACCGCATCGCCTTCCTGGAGGAGGGTGGGCTGCGCTGCTGCGGGTCACCATTTTATCTCAAGGAAGCCTATGGGGACGGGTATCAACTCACACTCACCAAGAAAAAGGTTTGTAGGAGAGAAAACATACCTCGTTATGGGACCGTAAATTAAGTTTTGTATGAAACAGAAGCAGAATCTGTCCAACTTTATTCATTGCTAAAATTAATCTGTTAGGTTCATGTTTCTCAAACTGAGCGAGTATCAGACCCACTGAAGGTCTTTTGTTAAACCCAAATTTCTGGCTCCACCCCCAAGAGTCTCTGATTCAGTAGATCTGGTATGAGGCTCCAGAATTTACTGCATTTCTGCCAAGGTCCACATCAGCCCATGGGATGCTGCTGCTACTGGTCTGGGATTGCACACTGAGAACCAATGTGCTAGATGAAAGAAAGGTCTGTACTAAGGTTACTGATGGAGGATCAGCCTGTTAGTTTCCCTAGCATTTCAGCCTATAAGGCTAAAAATTAGATTTTCCGCTCTGTAAAAAGCAAATGAAGAGAATATGCAGTCATGTATTCACTTCCTGGTCAGTATTCCTTGAATGGCAATGTGGAGATGAATTCAGACAGGCCAGTGGTGCTTTCACATCTTGGAAGAACAAAAATGCTTACTAAGGCTCCCTGTACCACCTAAAATAGCATAGGTATCAATACTGTGCCAGGTGTATATGCTATTAGAAAGGTTTTGACTACTATCTTTTATTTTATCTGATCATCCGGATGTGACTTCCAAAATATTAAAAAAGTAGTTCATTGTTATATTCATTAATTCATTCAAAAACTTATGTATTAGGTGCATATGATGTCTTAATATGTGCCCAAGACACTGTTCTAGGCGCTGGGGTTTCAGCAGTGAACTGATGATATTAAGATCTCTGCCCTCCTGGAGTTTATATTCTGATGGAGTGTGGGGAATTCAGGTGGTAAAATTGATAAATATATTATTTAGAATATTAGCAGGTGATAAATTCTATGGGTAGAATAAAGCAGAGGAAGGGGCATGGGGAATGCTGGGTGGTGCCATTTTAAGTAGGGTAGTAAGAGAAGGGGTCTCTGAGAAGGTGACAGTTGAGCCAAGAGTTGAGGCCAGGCAGAGTGAGCCGTGTCACTATCTGGGGCAAAGGAACAATTGCAAAGGCCCTGATGAGGAAGCATGTCTGAGCCTGAAGCATCGGACAACAGAAGGAGTCTGTTGTCACTAGGGTGGGGCACATACATAAGAGGGAAAAGAGGATGGTGGACAAGGAGGTTGGAGAAGGGACAGGGTGAGGTGGGAGAGGGGAGCCAGTAGAAAGTGACTTATAGGCAAGTATAGGGATCCCAAGTGGGACAGAAAGCCACAAGAAGAGTGATGTGTTATCTGGCATAGGTCTGAACTGGCCTAAAAGAACTTGCCACCCTCTGATTGGGGCCCTTGGGCACTACAGTGTAAAGACAAGGGAGTTTTTAACTTCTCTTTTCGTCTCTAGAGTCCAAATGTAAATGCAAGTACAGAATGTGACACGACAGCTGTGACAGCAGTGATCCAGTCACATCTCCCTGAAGCCTACCTCAAGGAGGACATCGGGGGAGAGCTTGTCTATGTGCTTCCTCCGTTTAGCACCAACGTCTCAGGGGCCTATCTTTCACTCCTGAGAGCACTGGACAGTGGCCTGAGTGACCTCAACATTGGGTGCTATGGAATTTCAGATACCACCATGGAAGAGGTACACCTGGACATTTCCTTTTCGCTTAAAACTGGTTAACTTGCTGTTCCTTTACAATAAATGTGAACAGTTCTTTTTAGAAAGAAAAGAAATATTTAAAAATAAACATTTCAGGGCTTCCCTGGTGGTGCAGTGGTTAAGAATCCGCCTGCCAATGCAGGGGACACAGGTTTGAGCCTTGGTCCAGGAAGATCCCACATGCCACAGAGCAACTAAGCCCGTGCACCACAACTACTGAGCCTACGCTCTAGAGCCTGCCTGCCACAACTACTGAAGCCCGCGCGCCTAGAGCCCATGCTCCACAACAAGAGAAGCCACCTCAATGAGAAGCCCACGCACCGCAACCAAGAGTAGCCCCCCGTCCCCGCAACTGGAGAAAGCCACATGCAACAACGAAGACCCAATGCAACCAAAAATAAATAAATTTTTAAACATAAATAAATAAATAAACATTTCAAGAAGGGAACCAAAAATAAAGATGCTTTTGATTACAAAAAACTTAAAACTTAAAAAAAACATTTTAAAAAATCAGAAAATCTTAAAATTATCTCAATACCATTTTTATGTAAGACTGACTTCTGAGAACAAACATGTTCCTTCACTTAGAGAACACATATCTTTTACATACAAATATGTTCACTTAAAGTCACTCTCAAAAATGTTCACTTAAAGTCGTACTTATTTGTCTCAATAAATATGGTAAAAATTTAAAATCAAAACTGAGCTTAGAAACTAGAAAACAGGCCACCATCAAAAAATCTACAAACAGTAAAATGCTGGAGAGGATGTGGAGAAAAGGGAACCCTCTTGCACTGTTGCTGGGAATGTAAATTGATACAGCCACTATGGAGAACAGTATGGAGGTTTCTTAAAAACTAAAAATAGAACTACCATACGACCCAGCAATCCCACTACTGGGTATATACCCTGAGAAAACCATAATTCAAAAAGAGTCATGTACCACAATGTTCATTGCAGCTCTATTTACAATAGGCAGGACATGGAAACAACCTAAATGTCCATTGACAGATGAATGGATAAAGAAGATGTGGCACGTATATACAATGGAATATTGCTCAGCCATAAAAAGAAATGAAATTGAGTTATTTGTAGTGAGGTGGATGGACCTAGAGTCTGTCATACAGAGTGAAGTAAGTCAGAAAGAGAAAAACAAATACCGTATGCTAACACATATATATGGAATCTTACAAGAAAAAAAAAATGGTCATGAAGAGCCTAGAGGCAGGACAGGAATAAAGGCGCAGACGTAGAGAGTGGACTTGAGGACACGGGGGAGGGGAAGGGTAAGCTGGGACAAAGTGAGAGAGTGGCATGGACATATATACACACTACCAAATGTAAAATAGATAGCTAGTGGGAAGCAGCCACACAGCACAGGGAGATCAGCTCGGTGCTTTGTGACCACCTAGAGGGGTGGGATAGGGATGATGGGAGGGAGATGCAAGATGGAAGAGATATGGGGATATATGTATATGTATAACTGATTCACTTTGCTATAAAGCAGAAACTAACACACAATTGTAAAGGAATTATACTCCAATAAAGATGTTAAAAAAAAAAAAACTTGAAAACACATGCATGTTTTACACTAATGAAGTGTTCTGGCTTCTCTTTCTAGGTCTTTCTGAACTTGACTAAAGGGTCACAGAAAAATAATGATATGAGTCTTGAGCACTTAACACAAAAGAAAATTGGAAATTCCAGTACCAGTGGCATCTCAACTCCTGATGATTTATCTGTGAGCAGCAGCAATTTCACAGACAGAGATGGTATAATAAATCTAATGTGCACATTTTGCTTAATTCCAATAAATGACCTAAGGGAGAAAAATCACAGGACAGATTTTTTTTTTTTAATTCAACTTTAAATTTTCTTTCTAAATTTAAAAAGACTAAAGAAATATAAGCTTTCTTTTTTATATACAAAATATTTATTAAACCAAATTGAATTCTCTGTTTCAAAAACATTTTGAAGAATGTGAAAGAACTTCCTTGTTAGGGTGGTGATTAGTATTCCTTCTAGCCACCAGAGTCGTTTTCAGGATGTGACTTACTACAACTCCAGAGTTGTGTTCAACGAGTTAAAATCCTTCTTGTAATTGGTGGTGTCCAACAATGAGCCAAGTTACCTTGTAAGGTAGCTCACTCACTGCTATTACACATGTTCAAGTGGTGGTCATAGTCATTAAAAAAAGGTTTTTTGTAAAAAAGAGTCATCCCTCTTTATGGGACCTCATTGGAAAACATGTCTAACCTTCCCCCACCTCTGAGTGATTCATATGCTGAGAAAATTCAGGCTCTGGGAAGATGCTTTTGGGAGAGGGTCTCTGAATTGGTGAAGTTGGACTTGATGGTTAAGAATCTATAATAATAGGTTTCCCCCCCAGTTCTTCACATAAGATATGTTTGGAAAATCATGTTTCTTGACATGACTTTGAGGGATTGGGCTCTTTTGAAAATAACTTTTATCCTGTGTTATTATCTTTCTGACAGTTAATTTATGCCTTTGGAAACACTATTTACTTAAGGAAGCATATAGTAAAATCATGTATAAACGATGGAGTAGTCATTTCAACAGTTTGCTTAAATTGGGAAAAAATCTCTAGGAATAGAACTTTTGATTAAATATTTGCTTGGCTCTAAAGCTCAGAAAAGATAATCTTTAATGTTTGTGTAATTCTGGAACTTGGGAGCCTCATTTGTCTTCTGCTAGATTCCTCAGGTATCATCCTTTGGGAATATAATTGTCGAGACTATGGAATGGAAGACTTTGATTAGAGAGTGGTCATCTGCTTCAGGAAGTAAATGTTATGTATTTCCCTCTGCATTTGTCTCATAATTTGAAACTGTTCTTCAGTCAGAATGTTCCCCTCATTGACATTATCATTTAGAAAGCACATTTGCTCCATTTGATACACCTGTAAGTCATCGACATGTAATTTCTCAAGAAACAGAAAAGCATACTAATTAACTTAAGATATTCAGCTCCTTCTGCAGTTCCCCTTTGCAGAGATATGAGTTTGCATTTAAACTTGTTCACTCTATTTAATTGGAATTCATTTTAAATTAAGCAGCTTTGTATTTTTCCTTATCAGCTAAATGAAGATCATGATTTTTATGCCGCATAATTTGTGATGGAGAATTAAAAATATCCGCAGAGTTCACAAATACTGTCATCTTATCACATGTAAAGGAGCGCTTGGTGGCAGGCCTTGGGAGGGAATGTTATACTTGAAACTACTTTTAGAGGGGCTGCTGAAATCATTAGTTGTATGAGCACTGTTGAGGAAGCAACAGTTTATGGCCTCCACAGCTGCTGTCACTCTCAGAAGCCATGGGATGCGTTTTCAGCACCTGAAGAGCATTTCTGGGCAGTGTGGGGTGGGTTTGTGGGGAGAGAGGGTAGACATTTTTTTCCAATGAGTTCTTTTGTGTGAGTCACGTGGTAAAAATAGAGTTTTGAAACACCATATAATCAGTCCAGATTTCTAAAAGGAAGGTAATGAATAAGTATTTGAACGAGAATTATACTTTGGAGGAGAGCATTTTCCTTCTCCCATGTTTAAGGTGACTTCATTGGGCCTCACGTTACAATGAGAGCCAGTTACACTTACCATCACTAAGTTGCCCACAATAGGAATGAGTTAGACTAGGCTGCTGTTCTGGTTTCTATTTATTTTATTTGAATTCAGTCTCTTGATAGAAGCTACCTCTTGAACCTTAGTAATTAGTAATAATACTGATTCTGCATTGAGACTTTAAGAGGTTGGGAACAATATTCATTTATAAAATTCTAGATATCTCACTTTGACATGTAAAAGTACTATGTATATGACGAAGAATATTTTGTGTATAGTAATTTATAATTTTCAAAGCACTTTTACAGAAGCTGTATGAGATGGAGAGGCTCGGGCCCAAAGCTGATCAATGAAGAGCTGAACTTCAAATGCAAATCTTTAAGATATAAGCTTTTCCCACCATGCCACATTATACCATTCATCTATAGGTTCTGAAGTTACTTTAGTTCTGGATTTAGCAGGATTTCCCAGAACCATATTAAATCTTTTTTTTTTTTTTTTTTTTTTAATCAGACAAAATCCTGACCAGAGGAGAGAGATTGGATGGTTTTGGACTGTTACTGAAGAAAGTAATGGCTATACTCATTCAGAGGTTCCACCACACCCGCAGGAACTGGAAAGGTTTCATAGCTCAGGTTATTCTCCCCATCATCTTTGTAACCACTGCCATGGGCTTTGGCACGCTAAGAAGTTCCAGTGACAGCTATCCGGAGATCCAGATCTCCCCATCTCTTTACGGTACCTCTGAACAGACAGCCTTCTATGCGTAAGTTTCTTCCCTTTAACTAAAACAACATTTCCACATACCTCCAGAGGTACGTTGTGCCTGTGAATGCCATGTAGTGCTAAAGAATAAAGAACTTAGTAGCCACAGTACCTGATCCTGCCAAAGGAATACACAGTTTGATTTATTGCAGCATGATACTTCTGTCACCAACAAACGACGTTTTAAGAATTTTTGTGTTTGTCTAAAAATAAAGTTATAGTACATCTTTATTTTCAATTATGAGACTTCAATCAGGAAAGCCAGGTTAGGTATGGCTTCCCAATCTGTTGTAATATATAGCAAATAGCTTTTTATTGAATATTGAATAGCAGTGTCAGAATTCTGTATAATATAATGTTATATATACAGTAGGTGAACACTAAATGCATGTGACAAATAATAAGGCAGCCAAGTAGAGACATGTGCTTACTTTTTTGGTGACCATTTTTTTTTCTGAGTCTGAGTCTCTCTTAGATTTTTAAGAAAGCAATAGATGGCATATTTCATTTCTTCAAATTATTTATGAGCATGAGTTTAATATGGGAGACTAGTGGAGGAATCAGGAATTTGTTTCTATCCTTTAATATTACAGAAATTCTCACCCAAGCACAAAAGAACTGGTCTCAGCAATGTGGAGCTTCCCTGGCATTGACAACATGTGTTTGAATATCAGTGATCCGTAAGTGGTTCTTGTTTTGTTTTGTTTTGTTTTCAACATTCCAGTTGTGTGTGTGCATGTGTATGCATGTGTGTATGTATGTGGGGGAGTGTGGTTAAGTGAGTGTGTGTGATTTGGCTGGAGGAGGTCAGCACCCTGATTGAACTCTATCTTTAACAGATTTTATCTGTCTCCTTTAGTTCATTCTATGGTTATGCTATACTGTAATAATAAAGAGGTGCTTTATAACTTGTAAGGTTCGTTTGTGTACATATTTTCATTAAACAGTCACAGCCACCCTGTGAATTATTAATCTCATTTTTAAGATGAAGAAACTGAGACTCATGTGGACTAAGATACTTGTCTAAAGAAATCTAGAAAGTCGGTTGTGTAGCTAAAGCTGAGACCCACATCTTCCGAGCTCAGTCCCCATGCTTTTGCACTACATAGTGTTGCTTATTGAAACTTCCAGGATAGTACATGACACGTGGAAACCTGACATCCGTGCATTATTTTGCTAAAGTATCCCCTTCCCTTCAGAGGAGAGGATGAAAAGAGCAAAGAAAATAAAGGGGTCCAAAAAGTTCCATCCTGCCACATGAAGACAATTCAATGAGCTTTGGTCTCTTCACTGTTTAATCTTGAAGTGCTCTCCCTCAATCTCCCATAAAATGTCAAATCACTTGGAAATGGTGGTGCCAGGTATATTCAAGTTATGAAAAATCAGTAAACTGAACTTAGGACTATACACCTGAATTTAATACCAAATACTCACTTACGTGCTCATACATAAACATGCGAATGTACACATACCTCACTTCAATATCATTTTTACTTGTAGAAGGTGTTTAAAGAAAGACAGTCTGGGAAAATGGAACAGCAGTGGAGAACCTATCACTAATTTTGGTGTTTGTTCCTGCTCAGAAAATATCCAGGTAAGATGGAATTCGCTTTCAGTGAAGTAGAGAAAAGAAAGGAATAAATATCAAAGCTTGAAAGATCTATCTAGGTTACCAAAGAGTTGGTATAATTTCATTGTATGGAGGCTAGTAGCTCAGCGATGTCGACCTGGGCAGCTGAAAAACACTGAACTTCAGGTCACTGTTTTAAATCCATCTCAGGACAAACTTCCCGAGGTAGGTAATTCTATGACAGTCTTTGTGGAAACTGACAGAAAATGAGTTTTTGGTCTTAGTTCAGTTGTAACCAGAAAGCTCTGTGTTTCACATAACTGTCATATTTGAAAACACAGTGAGACTGCTACTATAGTGGTCATCTGGGAAGTTAGTAATGTGTAAGTCCAGAACAGAACTCTGTGTGTCTCCAAGCAGCACCTCCAGGATGCAAGAAAAATCCATGTTCTGAAAGAAACATTAAAGATTCTCCAACCAACACCCTGTCTGTATTCTATAAATACACACCTTAGTTTTCTAGGCCTATCAATTCAATAAACTTTAAGGAAAACAAATTCACTGGGGAAATTAAAGATTGTTGAAGAAAAGAGGTAACTATTAGTTTCTGAGAGTCACTGTGTTGTCAGCATACCTCCCAATAGGGGAGGAATCTAGCAATATTTTCTTCAAAGTGACATATGATTACGTCCTAAACTGTCTTGGTACGCTATTTTAAAATAAAGATGTTTTCAGTAAATGCAGCCTATTTTTGTGGTCTCACGTAAGATGGTTACTAACGATAAAAGCTGGGATCAAGCAAGCATTTTTTGAAATCCTTGCACATATAAATATTATTCTTACCCAGTACTCAAAGCATTTTCTAATCCCTCACCTAACCTAGCTAATTTCTGAAATCCTTCATGTATTTTCTTTAGTTCACAGTAAAAGTCTACTAACTTAGTATTTAAAATTGGAATCTAGATAAATTTTATTAATTAAAAAAACCCAGTAGATTAAAATTTTTTCAACCGTATATTCCATTGATGGGAATCCAGATTTGTGTAAACAGCTTTTAAAAGAATTGACAGTGTCTACTGATGCTGAAGTTATACATACCCTATGGACTTGGCAATTCCACTCCTGTTATGTACCCATCAGAAATGTGAATAAATTCACCAAGAGATATATACTGGAATATTCATAGTAATACCATTTGTAATAGCCACCCAAATTCCCAGCAACAGTAGAGTAGATAAATCAAATGTAATCTATTTCCACAATGAAATTCTATATACAGCAAGATGAGAATGATCTACACTACACACATCATATTCTCAGAAACAAATGATGAGTGAAAAAAGCCAAATACGAGAGAGTACGTATGATACAATTCCATTTATATAAAATACAAAAACGGGAAAAACTCTTCTGTGCTGATTACTTTGGGAGTGGTAGGATTGGAAGGAAGCGTGATGAGGGGGCTTCTGGGGTAATAGCATTGTTCTGTTCCAGTTGCTGGTTCAAGGGTGTGTTCAGTTTGTCAAAATTCATCAAGCAGTATCCTTATAATATGTGTGCTTTTCTGTATGTATAAGTCAATAAAAAGTTAAAGCTAAAAATTAAGCTGCATACATAAGGATATCTCTGTTTATGAAACCACTGGCATTATAGAATGTGGTCTTCAAGTTGATACAACTTGATGCAAGGTGAAATTCAGCCTTCATTTTTTAGAGCAACCTGCAACATTTTGCTCTTGATTCACATGTGGTGCTAGCCTCAGGCTCTGGAACACCATGTGAAAGATGGAAGGAAAAACTGGCCAAGTGCTAGGCTTTTCCCAAACTAAAGTTCATGGCAGTGAAGCATGGGACACTTCAATGAAAAGTTAGTAGTCACGAAGTGCACAAAGCCACGAACATATAAATAAGTGGTTTAAACTAAGCTCTGAGACTGGTTAATAGTAATGTACCAAGGCACTTAATTTTGACAAATGTATGATGGTAATGTAAGACGCTAACAGGGGGGAAAACTGGGTGAAAGGCATGCAGGGACTCTCTGTACTGTCTTTGCAACTTGCATAAGTGACACACATAGACATATATATAAGACATATATATATATATAAAGATTGGATTTGGATATGGGAAGAATTGGGTTCTGACACCTAGGTTGGTACCTTAAAACTAATATAACACAAACTTTTTATCCACTGCTGTTCATCCCTGAGAACTTATGTCGTTAATGTTATCTTTTCAAATTGGGGCAAGCATTTTTCTCTTCCCTGTGAATTATTGAGGGAATTTTGAGTCATCTTAACATTTAATGTTATTCTCCAAACATATCAAGCTTGTCAGTACAGTGAAAGAAATATTGAACATTAGTTAACTTGTGTTCTTTTTTGGCTTTAAGCAAGTCCTAAACACAAGTATATTCTCTGTATAAATAATAAATGTATGTTCTGATTTTTTGGCATAGGCAAGATGACTTCCTTTTCAAAGCTCTTTAGAGGCAGAGGACACTCTAATCACACTCTACCAGTTGCACTAATAGACAGATCATAAGACTGAAGCTCCTTGACATTGTCTATTTAATTTGTACAGCATTGCCCAAAGAGAACTTTTTTTCACCTTATTTTTCAGGAATGTCCTAAATTTAACTATTCTCAGAACTTTTTTTCACCTTATTTTTCAGGAATGTCCTAAATTTAACTATTCTCAGAACTTTTTTTCATCTTATTTTTCAGGAATGTCCTAAATTTAACTATTCTCCACCTCATAGAAGAACTTATCCTTCCCAACTAATTTATAACCTCACTGACCACCACTTGGAAAACTATCTTATATCAACTGCCAATAAGTTTACGCAAAAAAGGTAAAAATACTCTGTTTATAACATGTTTAATTTAAAATATCATGCTTTCTAATTTTAATAGTAACTGTCTTTTGAATTTGTGACAATAAATGCAAGTTTCTATTGATTATTTATATGGGTAAATTCTTTTTTATCTAAACAGCCTTACATATTAAAATTTAAGTAAATTAATTTAATGACTCTAAATTAAGATTTATTTGAGCACATTGAAAAGCATTGTTTTAGGCCTCAAAAATGTATGTTAAATGTGTACATATTTTTTTCTCGAAGCGAAAGTGGCGTTGTTGACTAGATTGTGCCAGCTTGCAGAATTTTAAGGTGTGGCTTTTGGTGACAGTTGTCCTTACTTCCAATATGAATATCTCAAAGCTTGGAGTATGATATCTGCATGTGAATAAAATGTCTTTTTTGTATAGCAAAGCCACAGGCATGTTCCTAAGCCACCTGAACATTTGCCATAGAGGTAAGCGTGGCAGGCTTACATTTGCAATGACATGGATGGACCTGGAAGACACTATGCCAAGTGAAATAATAGACAAACATGGCATGGTTTCACTTATATATGAAATCCAAAATAGTCAGATTCATAGAAGCAGAGAGTAGAGTTGTGGGTTCTAGGGTGTGGGGGGAAGGGCGAAATGGGGAGATGTTGGTCAAGGGGTACAAAGTTTCAGTAATGCAAGGTGAATACGTTCTGGAGGTCTAAGTCCAGCAATGTGACTATAGTTAAGAATACTGTATTGTTACTTGAAATTTGTTAAGAGGGTAGACCTGAAGAATTCTCAACACATACGTACAAGAAAATGGTAACTATGTGAGATACTGGCTGTGTTAATTAGCTTGATTGTGGGGATGATTTCACAAGATGTACATATATCAAAGCATTCGTATGCCTTAAGTATATACACTTTTTATTTGTCAATTATGTCTTAATAAAGCTGCGGGGGAAAGTTGGTAAGTACACATGAATATGCATGTAAATATTTTCAACAAAATGAGGTTGATTATAAATAAACCATTCCAAAACCTACTTCTTAAGTGAAGAATGTGCTATAGTGTTCTTTCCATGTCAAAAATATAGCTGTATAGCATCACATTTAGGATAACAGTTACAAGAAAATTATTTTAGTGTAACTACACCATTATTTATTTAACCCAGTCTTAATTTGGTGGATATTTAAACTAATCTATCCTTAAAATTACTATTTGAATTTTTTTAATCCACTTTTTATTTTTAAGAGTCCATGAACTTCAAGCTATAATGTATGCTTTAGACTAAAATATGATAAAAGAAATCGATAAAACTGTAAAACATTTGTCAGACAGTATTTATTTCATACTGTAAATGTGTTCCTGATGGAAAGAAAAAAAAAATGAGCTCTTAGTTAAACATTTTAGATCTATTTATGAATATTTTCTCCATTAAAACAATTTTTCTGTATAGATATGGAGGTTGGAGTTTTGGGCTGCCTTTGACTAAAGACCTTCGTTTTGATATAACAACAGTTCCTGCTAATAGAACACTTGCCAAGGTAAATTGTGATCTTTCTTTTGGGATGTCATACAAATGAGAATGTGAACTTGAAATGTTCAAGCATTTTCAAGAGGTAAAAACAAAACATGGGTCAGTAGATTTGAAAAGCACTTTGGAATAATGCATACTCCATAATACAGTGGTTCCAGTCCTGTGTATTTATCCTAGGGAAACGTGTACACACAAGTACCCGGATACATATACAAAAATGTGCGTGGTAATATTTCTCATATTAGCTGAAAAAACAACCCCAAATATCCATACACAGTAGAACAAATGAATAAATTGTTATATACTCATTTAACAGAACTTTCAGCCATGGAAATGAATGAACTCATTTCCATACAACAAGCAGACTAACTCTTCCAAACATTATTAGTAAGCAAAAGAAAAAACAAAAAGGAATACACAGCTATAATTGCATTTATCATAAACTTTGAGAGTAGGCAAAACAACCATATTGTCTAGGGGAGAGAGAGAGAGCACGTTGTGGTTTGGAAGGACACAGAGTGTCAGGGAGATGTTCTGGATGCTGGCAATTTTTGTTTCTCAACCTGAGTGATGGGTATACTCCCTTTATAATTTTTTGTTAAACTCTACATTAATGTTTTATGCATTTTTCCTTGTATATGTGTCATATGTGTTTAGCTTTGCTTTTCAAAGAACATGGAAACTTAGAATTTGGTGGATATAAATAATCCTGTTGACTTTTTTTCTTCTAGATTGTACCTATGCTTTGAATTTGAAACAAGCTAGAGTCACAGAATCAGACACATATGATTACACATATGATCACAAGTAGTCTTTAAATTGTTCTTCACATATTTCTCATTTGGTAGTAAGAGATATATACAACCTTGGGGGAAGTGAAGAAAATAATATTCATTTAGTGACTGTTATAAACCAAGAACTAGTATCACCTTTTATACAAACTACCTACACATCCTCACAACATCCCTAAGAGATAGATATTATTGAGTCTATTTTAGCTGGGTTTTATAAGGTCATATAGAAACTAAATACTTGTGCTAGGGACTTGAATGTCCACCCCCGCCCCCAGCCCCGCTTTGTTCCTTTTCTCCCTCTCTCCACACATAGAGTAAGGGAGTTCTAATATTAAATAATTTCTCTCTAAATCAGATTTGTAGTTTTGAATTACCAACTGGCTTTCTTGAATTGAGGTATACCAGTATTTTAAATCCCTCTGCTTTTGACATAGCAGGTGAACTAACTCACTTTCTTGTGGGTTACAACTAGGAATAGAAAGTTAGTGGGGGTATTTCAAGGTTTTCAATCTTGTTGCTAAGGGCACAATGCTTATATATGTATTTAATTTCTTTCTACAGCCTGGCCTATATGCCAGTTGCTTTTTAATTATTATTATTATTATTATCATTATTACTGAGAGACAGAATGCCCTAGTTCTAGTTCCAGAATCACTACAGTCCAGTCACAGAAATGAAGATAATAATGAAGGCTTCTGTTTATTTCAAGCTTTAACTTTAGAGAAGGTCTAGCTAGAATAACTAGTAACTTGGTGCTCTCACGCAGGGAAAAAAAAATCGTTTTCCCAATCTCTGCCCATCTCTAGGTTGGAAACTTAGAGTTCTGTGGTCAGCACTGGTGGATGGTTCATAATCTGCCAAGATGAAATAAGTTACTGGGAAATTGGTGCCCTTATTTTAAATATAAATTATATAGGCTGTAAGATGTAAAGACTGCCTGATTTATTTGAACACCATACTGATCTTGCCTTCTTTCGGAATCTTAACAGGTATGGTATGATCCAGAAGGCTATCACTCCCTTCCAGCTTACCTCAACAGCTTGAATAATTTCCTCCTGCGAGTTAACATGTCAAAAGACGATGCTGCCCGACATGGTAAAGTTACTTACGTAGAAGTTTCTTGTATTGCAACTTTTGCTACTGTCCACATGAAAACGTGCACTAGATGCCATTTCCTCCCAGTGGCAGCTATTTTATGGTATTTAAATCACAGATCTTTAAAAGGAGTTTGGAAGTAGTAACTACCACCAGATGGAACATTCTGGATAATCCCCTTAACTTCAGGTTAACTTAGTTTCCTCATTTATCAAGTCAGGATAATAATGCTGACTCCACACTTACTTCTGCTCTCACACCTAGTAGTTGTATCTCATAGGAAAATATTTTATAACTATTGTACATAGGCTAAAAAATAAAATACTAATGTCAATAAATATTGTACACAAATCTAAATGTGAAAACAAAACTTTTAAGCTAAGAAGTTCTAACAGAAAAGAAGTGCTACCATTAACTGAGTACTTACCGTAATGACACTTGCTTTGTATAAAATATTGCTAATCCCTAGTTCCCTCGCAGGATGAGTTTTGTTGTTTCCTACTGCTATTTCTCCGGGAATCAGAAGTGCCTGGCTCCTGCCTCTTCATTTTCCTAATACTTCTCTATACTCAGCAAGGTCTACTTTAGTGGGGTTTCCCAAGAAGCTTCCACATAGTTTTTAAAAAGGGTTTGGAATTTGAAAGAGACTTATTTGTTTTCTAATTCAATTACTCTTCATCAGACCATTCCATCTTCTTAAGCCTTGCTTAAATTATTTTCCCATACTGATCCCCCAAAATAATAATAATAAAGATGGAGAAAACAGAGTAAAATATTTGCTGGCCAACAGTTTCTACCCTAATAAATAGGCTAACAGACTATTAACAACAAAGAAATGCCGTGGTCTACTTTTCTTTCATTTCCCTACTGTTGGGCATAATAGCATGTGCTGCACGTTCTGGTGACTGTAGAAGTAAACTGTAGAGTCACATACTTATTCTAGGAACAGAATCTTTCAGAGTCTTCGTTTAAGAGAAAACAGTATTTTTTCCCAACTGCTTTCGCATTTTCCTAGCAGCAGGAGCCCTGAAGAAAATAACAAGATTGATAGACAGTCCTTAGACCTAGAGCATCAATAAAGTGTGGAGTCAAAAGTGGTAAATTAAGTTAAATGATGACTAAAGCCAGGTGGGTCTGGTATAGCCTGGTTTGAAACACTACTGAACACTTGACTTTCAGTAGGATGTCTTATTGAGAGCAAAGGACATTTGTTGCCATGATGGATAATAAAAGTATAAGAACCATAGAAATGACTAGGAGGAAATGTTGCAAAGGTATGTAGGTAAGAAAAAGAGACAATGCCACTTTTGAAGGATCAGCTTTTGAAACCTGTATTCAGGTTTCATTTATTATTAGTGTTCTTTACCAAGATGAAAGCAGTCTGAATCATTCTGGATCCCAGCAGGCTTGTTGTGGCCCCTACAACTGTATTTTTAAGTTATATAGTCTAAAGAATTAAGAATTCTGGAACATAAGCTTCATATTGACCCTAAAAGGAAATGTTTTTAATTAAAAAATAAGGCTTAGCTTGAGTTATATAGAGATTAGTAGTAGTGTGCCTTCTATTTTTTATTAACTTTTCTCATATAGGCTTATGAAAGTGGTAGCTTTCCAACTTCTCTGGAAGGAGTTTGTTTTCTTTCAGAAAAGAAATCCATGTCACCTTAAAATGCTTTTATTGTTTTGTAATGCATGTATGGGATCTGCCATGATAATGTTGTCTTTAAAAATCAGCTCAATTATTCTCCTGCCACCTCTCCCTACTACGCTAGCTGTTTTAAGGCACCTTTGTTGGATTCTACATGAATTGAGATTTTGCTTTAGCTGTAAAATTGATTCTCTTTGAATTTTAACATGCTAATAAAAATCTTTTAATTAGCTTTCCTTTGCAATGTCAGTATCTGTTATATTCATGTGGTTCCCTCTAGTGGTTAATTCAATGTGAAAGTTCTGTTCTTTCTTCCCCTAGAATACAGATTTACTTGTGTTCACTAACAAATGCTACACAACCAGGCTCTTTTCCAAAAATACTGACACATTGTGCCCTCCACCCTAATGTTTATTCTTACTACATTACTAGCAGTGGTCAATGGGAAGTTACTCATTTTAGGTTTACACATGTAGAAATAACAGAAAATGTGTTCTTTTTAATGTGTATTGTATATGGGGGAAATAATTAAAATTTTAAGATTTTATTCGAGTCAATAAGCATTCATTGACTAATCACTGTACTTGAGACATTATGCTGGATGCTGTAGAACCCACAGAAAAGATTGTGATATAGATTCCAAACCCTAATATATGTACTTGATGTTTCCGCTAAAGATCTGTAAAAAAAAAAAAAATTGGTTTAGCAGCATTTTTCATATTGGAGTAAATGTATTTGTAGAGATTCCTCTGGTGAAATAGAGTATTTCTTGATTCTGAAATACAGATCAGGACTAAGAGAAATGTTTTCCCCTTGCCTATGTTATAATCCAGCAACAAGGTTTAAGTAGGGCCCAAAGAAAATTGAATCTCAGTAAAAAGAGAGCCCATTAATTTACACAAAAGATAAGAGAAGTGCATCCCCTCAATGATGTGATTAAAATTATCGGTCAAATTGATTATTGTTGCTGGTAGTTTCTTTGTTTTGATTTAACTATATATTATATTTTTTCTTCAATATATAACAATTGCAGATTTCAACCTCAAAATATGTCACACCCTACTTAATAAAAATTATAAATTTAAGTTAATGGAAATAATATAACTTTAGAATAATCTATAATATTTGGGTGCTATCAAAGGGCCTTAATATCCTAATATAATGAACATATACTATGTGAGCAGTAGTGAGAAAGTTCTTGTTCAGCTTATGACTTTATAGGAAAAGGTACTTAAGGGATATCCTCACCCCTACCCTTACTGTTCTTTTCCAAAGTTACTCAGACAGTATAGGCTTTGCCTTCACACTGTGGCCCTTTGCGAAACTTGTCAGCCCATTTTGACTCTGGCTAACCAGCATCCTGTAAGGAAAGGGAGGACAGAACCTTGCTTACACTTATACTCAGAAAGTATAGCCAACCCTTGGAGATACAAAAAATTTAGGACTGCATTGGAATTAAGTGACTACTTTTCTGGAGGCAGCTAGTTTCTCTGAATTATTTTGGATCTTTATGTCTCAGTGAAAATCCGTCCAGAGTGGCTGAAGCTCCCAAGCTCTACTCTTGGTAGAGCTCTAGAACAATAGGCATCTCAGAAGCAGTAAAGGAGAAGAAGGGATCCTCTCGGGCTACAGTATTTCCCTACGACAGCCAGTAGCACAGTGAGGACGGATGGGGGTGGAAGATGTCTGTTCTTTAGGAGATCCTCATATAATTGGTCTCCCTTTGAGGTGCTTCTTTAAATGTCATGCATTTCTAAAGTGCTGCTGAATACAAACATCCATATTACCAGATGGAGAGAAGAAACTGGAAAACAATGACTTAAGTGTAGTAGAGGGGAAACATGCTATATAAGAAGTGTAAATTCTTGCCCCTTCCCCCAAAATTCCATGCACAGTGTGAAAAACTGTTTTGGGCTTTTTGTGTGTGTGTGAGTACCATCAATTGTATGGCATTGATGAGACTGGCAGGGGGTGGGGGCATCATTTTCCTTTAAAAGAGTATCCCCAAAGTAAAATTCCTTAAGTGGGCAGCAGCCACACAGCACAGGGAGATCAGCTCCGTGCTTTGTGACCACCTAGAGGGGTGGGATAGGGAGGGTGGGAGGGAGGCACAAGAGGGAGGAGATATGGAGATATATGTATATGTATAGCTGACTCACTTTGTTATACAGCAGAAACCAACACACCATTGTAAAGCAGTTATACTCCAATAAAGATGTTTAATAAATTAATTAATTAATTAATTAAAAAATTGGTACTTAAAAAATTTTTTTTTAAATAAATGTATTTATTCATTTTTGGCTGTGTTGGGTCTTTGTTTCTGTGCGAGGGCTTTCTCTAGTTGCGGCGAGCGGGGGCCACTCTTCATTGCGGTGCACGGGCCTCTCACTGTCGCATCCTCTCTTGTTGCGGAGGACAGGCTACAGACGCACAGGCTCAGTAGTTGTGGCTCACAGGCCCAGTTGCTCCACGGCATGTGGGATCTTCCCAGACCAGGGCTCGAACCCGTGTCCCCTGCATTGGCAGGCAGATTCTCAACCACTGCACCACCAGGGAAGCCCCCTAAAATTTTTATTGGAGTGTAGTTGATTTTGTTGTGTTAGTTTCAGTGGTACAGCACAGTGAATCAGTTATACATGTACATATATCCACTCTCTCATTTTTTTTTAGATTCTTTTCCCATATAGGCCATTACAGAGTATTGAGTAGAGTTCCCTGTGCTGTACAGCAGGTTCTTATTAGTTGTCTATTTTATACATAGTAGTGTGCATAAAAATTGGTATTCCCAATTAACTGAATGCCTACTAATGAAAAGAACCATCTCTTCTTTAAGGTATCATCCTGTATAGCCATCCTTATCCAGGAGTGCAAGACCAAGAACAAGCCACGTAAGCAGACATATATGGCATGACTCTTTTCTCCTTGGCTTATTGAGCCTTTGTATAAAGTGCTATAATTGGACATCACAGTTGTATCTGAATGAATGTCAATCTAGAAGAGCTGGTAATATAAGTCACTCACTGGGATAAAAGGAGGTTTCTGAAAGTGTGTAGAGTGAGGTTGCCAAGCAGAGCTTGTTGACTGTAGATTCACAGAATCTCCTGCTTTTGTAAGTCAAGTGCATAAGTGTTTCATCATTTCAACTTCCCTGTATAGCATTTAAGTACGATTTCTATGCTCAAGAACTATATCTCTTGCATACACCCTGTAGCCCTTGTTGACTGAGGTTTTTCCATCAAATATCCCTAGTCAATTCAGATGCATTCAAGCTACATTTATCCCAGGGTCACAGCCAAGTCACGTAGAAGATATTATCTGGCTGCCTTGCAAGAAGACTTATTTGTGTCACAGCCAACTCTTGCACTGTTTTGTTGATGGCTTTAGCCATGAATCTTTCTGAAAAGAAAAGAGTTCCCAAAACTAATGTGTGCTCTCCTCTCCCTATTGCTCAATGTAGAATGAGCAGCTTAATCGATATTTTAGTGGCGCTCTCCATCCTGCTGGGCTACTCTGTCACCACTGCCAGCTTTGTCACCTATGTTGTACGGGAGCATCAGAACAAAGCCAAGCAGCTGCAGCACATTTCAGGCATTGGTGTCACATGCTACTGGGTAACAAACTTCATTTATGACATGGTGAGTAACTTGTGTCTTTGCAAGAAAGACAGGACCGATTTGGGTAGAAGACAGTTTTATACTTGAGACTTATTTGCCCTGGTTTGTTCAGATGATTACCACAAAGACAATAAATGAAGAAAAAAATTGCATCAGGCTTCTGTTCATCCCGTGGTTGGAAGAAAGAGAAATCCACCTGCCTTGCCCTTATCTCTGTGGTCTGAGGACCTTCTATATCAGATTCCCCAGGACATTTGTTAGAATCCAGATTGCTGGTCCTCACTCCAGACCTAAGAGGTCCATATCTTGGGAGTGGAGCGTGGAGAATATACATTTTTAACAACCGCTCCCCCTAAGTTATTTTAAGCACATCGAAGTTTGAGAACCACTACTGTGGATAAATGGAAGCTTAGGAGCAGAATAGCCTTGCCCAGTGGTACCACATAAGCAAGCTTATAAAAATTTAATCAACTAATAGTGAAAAATTCAAAGTAGTAGCCTCTGCTGAATAACACATTAGAGATTAGTAGGGAAAATAAAGGGTGAATTTAATTGATAGCTCTCTTATTTGCCTAAAATGGTTCCAAATTCAGATGGTTTTTCTTGACTCCAAATGTGTCAGTATGGCCAAAAGCCCAGGATGGGTATGTATGTGCCTGGAGATTATGGTGAAATTGTCATTGGCTTGCAGGGTTGGAGAGTAATTAACTGCCTATCCATTTGGTTAATGTATCCAGTGAGGTCTGAAATGCGATTGTTGTAGAAGTCAAATCTAAAAAAAATGGTAATGATTCCTCTGGACTTAATAGGAGCTTTAATATGTCAAGAAAGCTTAAACTACACACTTCTGTGAAGGGCTACTTACTACTTAGATTCTGGTTCTCATTCCAATTTTAGGAGATTTTCCTCCCTAATTAAATTCCCATCTCTTTCATTGTGTACATCTTGCTGCAAACCCTCAGCATTTACTATATCTGCTTGCCGATGAAACACTGAATTCTTTGTTCATATCCTTGTGATGCCAAGAATGTGTGGTACCCACTGCCCTGCTGTTTTGCACAGAGTGGCTCACACTGATAACCAAGCCTTAGAAATCAACCATCTGAGAGAGTTCCAGCACTCAAAATGAAATCAATACTTGGAGGGCTGAATCGAATACAAAGATACCTGGCTGTCTTATCTTTCTCACTGAACCTTTGTCACCAAATGATCCCAAGTCTCAAAGCCTGGAGGGAGGAGCACCAGGGACTCTGAGAATCTCTATAAAGATGGAGACTGGCTTGACCTCCTATTGCAGCAGACAAATTCTAGAGTGAAATCAATGTAAAATGAACTGAATGTTACAAGCAACAAGAACATAGATAAAACTTCATTTCTTCAAGTGTTTCTAGTTCAGTTTGTTACAGTTTTAAACTAGATGGGCTATTGATTTTTTTTAAAATATTTGCCATGTATTAAACATAGTTTTACATATTCCCATAGGCCTTCTATTTGGTGCCTGTAGCATTTTCAGTTGGTGTCATTGCAATTTTCAAGTTACCTGCCTTCTACAGTGAAAACAACCTAAGCGCTGTATCTCTCCTACTTCTGTTGTTTGGGTAAGCTGCTGTGAAAGAATTGACAGAATTAAATGCTCCTAGATACAAACAGGACCTAAATCTCGTTAGTTAATTTACAATTGTCTTGGGGTTTCATTAGCCATGAGTAATGATTAAGAATACATTACACCTGCTAGTCCATAGTTTGTAAAGTGTAATACTTGTGAAAATTAATGTTGTTGTTGTTAATAGAATACCTATCATTAATGAGCACTTACTGGGTGCTGTCACACTTAACAATTTACATATGTAATTTAATTTACATAAAAATGGAGGCCTTAGAATGATCAGAAAAATGTGTATACATGTATGAATTTATGTATTAACAAGTTGTGAGTATATATAAATATATAAGGCATTAAAAAGTAAATATATTCATGTATATTTTTATTTTTATTGATGCCTAAGAACACACATAATATTGTTTCTGAATTAGGGTAATTAATACAGGTAATACAGTTTGATATAACCAATACTTATCGTAGCAGTTCTTTCTGCCCTGAGTGAATGGGTAGCATCCATTTAGTTAGCAATTGCAGCTGATGAAGGATCTCACTGTCTCTAGTTCTACTTCATTACCCCAAAGGTTGCTCAAGTATTTGCTCAAAACAGGACATGCAGCTTCTAAGCATACTCTCTCTGCTTAGCTAGCCGACAATGTCATTTTTTTCTCAACTTTGAATTATGAGATATACCTATTAAACTCACATTTCTGAGCCAAAAAAAAATGTCTTGCCTGGGTGGCGTAACACCATCTCTAGGAAAAATTAATTTGTAATTGTAATGACTACTCAAGATTCCTTAAAAGACCTTTACTGTCATTTAAAAAGCGTGCTTCACTTTTTTTTTTTTCTTTTGGCTGTTGTTAAAAAGAGGGATAAAAGAGAGATCTAACTACAAGGCTTGACGACTGATATCTAATGTTTATTTTCGCTTTGGAACACTATCGAAGTTATTTATTTAGTAAAAGAATAACTACGGCATGATTTTAATTCTTAGTGTTATTAACATAAAGGTATGCCACATTTTCTTGGATGTACCTGCTGGCTGGGCTCTTCCATGAAACAGGAGTGGCTTTCATCACTTATGTCTGCATCAACCTTTTTCTTGGCATCAATTCCATTGTTTCCCTGTCGGTGGTGTACTTCCTTTCCAAGGAAAAGCCTAATGATATGGTAAGGTCCTTTATTAGTCTGCTAAACTTCAGCTATTGGATCAAATGCTTCAACATGTTCCAAGGTGGAAAGATTTTCTGTATTTTGCATTCTCTAAATAGAATAGGGGAATTTCATTTGATTCTATTAAATATAGTAGAGGGGAAACTATGGCGTTTTAAAATTCTTTTTAGGTTCCATCTAGGTTAATGTCTATGACTATATTATGCAGTGTCAAAACTATTGACATTTGATAGGGCTTGAGTAGGTAAATGGAGATACATTCAGTCAGATACCTTGTATGGCACTACAAAAATCATGCAACCAATCGGTCAGCTAAACTTTTTACTCATTAACAAATTGTTATGGTATGGTAGGGACAAGGACAGTGGCTTAGTTATATGACTATGGGTTAAGATTCATTTGAGCATCCATAGAGAAAAAACCTGATTCATTCCCTTTCAGTCATGTACTGGAGTCTACTTCCTTGTAGGCATCACTTTCCATTCAGAGCTAACAGTCATGATTGCTGACAAGGGAAGCCCTACCAGTGCTGGGCAATTGAATGCAAAAGAATAGAAAGAAAATGAAGTGAGGAATAGACAAGCACACTCCAGGAGGAAGAAGAAAATTCATGAGGTGCAAGTGGTTGGTCCCAAGTGTGAATAACGTGAAAATGAGCCATATGCTCCTCGTTGAGATAGGTTGTCTCTGCTTCCGTATCATTTTACCATTTTATTCCCTCTTCTACTAGGAATTACCTTAGGTTCTGAAACTTTACTGTACAAAATCCCTCCTTTACTCAGGCACCTCCCCATAGATACTCTATCAGACCCTAACCCCCTGGCTGTTAACTACATTCCTAGGACCTAAGGCAGGTCTAGAAGTGATTCTGCCCCCAGGGTTTGGCCTGACACCTTAGACCATCTCAAATATATATATATATATATATATATATATATATATATATATATATATATATATATATATATATTTTCTTTTTGGCTTGTATTTTAGTAATAAATCTCCACCATTTGGTTATAGTAAATGTTTATATGTAAACTCAGTATGCATGTGAAACAATTGCCAATCTAGATAAGCTTCTCAGGTTTCAACATTTATCTACATCTAGTTTCAAATTTTTGTCAATTTGTTGGAAGGCTAACACTGAGCTTTATTTTTATTTCTTTTATTTCAGACTTTAGAACTTATTTCTGAAACCCTCAAGCGCATTTTCCTGATTTTCCCGCAGTTCTGTTTTGGCTATGGTTTGATTGAACTTTCTCAACAACAGTCGGTCCTAGACTTCTTAAAAGCATATGGAGTGGAGTATCCAAGTGAAACCTTTGAGATGGATAAACTAGGTGCAATGTTTGTGGCTTTGGTTTCTCAAGGAACCATGTTCTTTTTCTTGCGACTTTTAATCAATGAGTGGCTAATAAATAAACTCAGGTAAATACAATGAAAACAGTGTTTGACATCCATGACAAAACTCAATTCAAAATATTCAGAGAGGGGTCAGTAGTCTAAGCTCTTCAATTAGTAATATGGAAATGTTTTGCTCAAAACACTTTAAAAAATTGTAGCATAATTCACAATCTACTTAATTCAGTAAATAGTTATCAAACCTTACTGTGGCTCTGCAAGTATTATAAAGTGAGGGAGTAAAATTAAATAAGCACAGTTGTTAGCCTCCAAGAGATCAAGATTCAGTGGTAGAGAGAAAATATGTACATAAACAAAAGATGTAGTCTTGGAGTTGTGTTTGGAAGGATAGAAAGTAGAAGTGGGGAAAGAAAATTGAGTATGTAGAATATTAGCAATGGATTTGGGAAAAGAAGATTGAGTAAAGTGAGGACAAAATCATAAATAAAAATACACAGACCACTGACCCAACAATTCTAGGAATGTTTCCAATAGATATGCTAACACATATGCAGAATTGTGTATGTATAAAGTTATTCATCATAGCAAAAGAATTCCTAATAGCAAAAGAATGAAATCAGCCTAAATGTCCTTCATTTAGGAGCTGGTTAAATGAATTATATGTATAATTTATCAATGAAACACTATGCAGCCATTAGAAAGAATGATGCAGTTCACTATGTAATGTTTGGGATTACTTCTAATATTTATTAAGTGAGAAATGCAAGTTCAGAACTATAAATGAAGTATATTACAATTTGAGTTTTAAAAAAGGAATATATATTACTTATGCATACATATGCATAGATTATTTCTAATTATGAGTGCCTCTGTTAAAAAACTGTATGTGGTTGAAGGAGACTTACTGTTCACTAAATATTCTTCAGTACCATTTTAATTTTAATACATGAAGTGCATGTATCACCTATTGAAAAATAAGATTTAAGTTAATAATAATGAAAGGAAAGACAAGAGCAAAGACAGAAAAATCTTGAGGCATATTTGAGAAATGAGTAATACAATTTGACTAGAGCATAGACTAAATGTAATGAAAGAGTAGGAGCTAAAGCATGGGGTTGGAAAATTATGGAGTCTACTGATTGGTTAAAAAGCGATAGCTTGGACTTTATTCAAGAAACAAATAGTAGCACATTAAAGGTTTTTGAACAGACACCAACAGGATCTAATGGTGCTTTAGGAGCTGTGATTTTTGTGGAGACAGTGCATACTGTAAGGGAAGAGTCAGAGACACTGGACCAGTTTGAGGTTCTTGGATAAATCTGTGTGAAAAAAAAAAAAAAAGAAAGCCTGTGATGGTAATAGAAAAAGACAGAAAATGATAGATGACTGGCTGTTATAAGGCATTTCCAGTGCTAGGAGTCTGACTGCGTGAGTGGATTTTGGAATGGGGATGTTTCCAAAGAAAACATCACAATTGGACTCTCTGGGGGTATCATTAAAAGAAACAGGGGACATTGGGAGGAAGACCTGAATTGATTTGTTGGTTTGTTTTGCTTTGGTATTCATTAGGCAAGATACTGAAGTGGGTTTGAGATTTCGTGAGTTTTCAGGACTGATAACCTTAATATATTGTCTAGATCCTAGGTAAGACATTCACAGTAAAAAGACTGTAGAATAACATTCATATTGTGATGACAAAAGAAGAAATAGAGAGGATTTTAAAAAGGTGATCACTGATCATGGGCTTGTAAAGTGTTGAGTCTTACTAATGACTCTAGTCTCTCTGTTAGGCAGTAACTTTCAAACCCAAACTAATTTCCTTGTTACTGAAATTAAGATTCTCACTTTTAATAGTGGATCTGTAAGCATTTAAGTCATGGAAAGCAAAAGCTGCTTCCCAGATATTTAACAAATATTGTAAAGAGCATCCATTACTAATTTTTAAGTTATTTGAGTACCATAATGCATAAAAAATTTAAAAGAAACCTAGTATGTGATAGCACACTTTTAATGAAGTGAGAACTTATTAAAATATGTCAAAACTGAGTGGTACCATTTCAGAGTCATTGATGCAGAATCATTGGGCCCATTTTTTAGACTCTTCTTCAAAAAATTTCATTCTTCACCTGTTATTGAGACAATAGTTGAAGATGAAGATGTGTGGGCTGAGAGGTTTAGAGTTGAGAATGGTGCAAATGAATATGACCTGGTCCAACTCCATCGTCTTACAAAGACCTACCACCTTATCCACAAAAAGATTATAGCTGTAAACAACATCAGCGTTGGGATACCTGCTGGGGAGGTAAGGAACAGTGTTTTGTTTCTAGCTATCCTTTGTATTGACATGGTTAAGTGACAAAAATCTTTATCTTTCCTTAATTTTTTTCCTAGAAATATCAAAGTCAACCTCTGAATATTTTGACGGATTCTGTATATGTAATTTACATGTGTCCGTGTGTTACTTACCCTGTAAGTCTTCGTTTTGGCAGGGAGGACTCACCACACACTCAAGTCCTGAGCCCCCTCCCAAGTTACTGTCCTCCCTGAGTGGACTTTCAGTCAAGAAGTCCATGCAGGGTGCTCTTTTCAACTCTTAGTCTCCAGGCCTCTTCAAAAGACAGCATAGAGAAATCAGTTGTCGGAAGTGAGGTACTAGAACTGCATCCACATTCATATTCTTGCTGTTTTCACAGAGGCAACAGTAAGGCAGCTTTGAAAGGAGAGGAGAACGTGGACATTTCCCTTTGTGCCGAGCTTGACTGCAGACTAAATGCATCAGGTTTATTCCACCACATAAAGAGATTATCGCTTCAGTAGCTTATTCAGTAAAGTTGTGGTTTTGTGTCAATAGTTTGAAATCTATAAATACAATTACTTTGTCAGGTTAGCATATCTGACTTGGGTATCCTATCATGTCACACAGAGGTGCGCTATGATATAGTATGTAAAACAAGTCCTATGTTTATGTAAGATGTTCAGATGATTAAAGGAAAAAAGATACTTAAGTACCTGGTTGTTTTAAAAGAAAAAGTTTTATCCAGTGCCAACAAAGCACTGCAATATCCACGAATAATTCGAGTGATTTATTTTTCTTGGTAATTTATTTCACCCAAGGAGAAGAAAAGAGATATAATAGTACCATGTCTTTGGTTTGAATTAAAGTTTACATCTTTTTTTTTTCCTCCCTCAAACCAGTGCTTTGGCCTTCTTGGGGTGAATGGAGCAGGAAAGACCACCATCTTCAAGATGCTGACTGGAGACATAATTCCTACAGGCGGAAACATTCTGATCAGAAATAAGATTGGGTATGAAAACAAATGCTTCAAATTACTGAACACAATATAATTAAATGAGAAAAATAATTATAATGAGCTCTTTATGTTATTTTGTGGTTACATTAGTAAATCCTTAGAGGAGAAACAGCTACTCGAGTGGAAATTTTTAAACCTTTAAGTATGACTGTGATGGTGGGATTGTTTTTACCTCTTTTTTCCAGACTCACCAATCACCATGACCCAAATAGAGCTACCTTCCCAACATCTGAGGGCTAAGAGGGAAACATCTTCTGAAAGTCATTTGTGTTTTTGATTCTTTCAATTCAGGTCTCTGGCTCATGTTGACTCTGACAGCTCATTAATTGGCTACTGCCCTCAGGAAGATGCTTTGGATGACCTGGTAACCGTGGAAGAACACTTGTATTTCTATGCTAGGATACATGGAATTCCGGAAAAAGATATTAAAGAAGTGAGTATAGGTGTAAAAAACTAGTTCATTTGAAAACCATTATTATTTCTGCTTCCCACACACCCACCCTCGAGACCAAGTTGACATCTGGAAAATTATGACATTTCTCTCCTGACAGTGATAATTGAGGCAGTATTAGCTTGATTGTGTAGATCATAAATGAACCTATGAACTCGACTTTAGAAACATCTTGGCCCTTGTTTGTTCAGTTGTCTTTTAAAAACCATCAAATAAAGAATGACATTTGCCTTAGGCTCTGGATTGAGCCATGTTTGGTGATGCCTGTATATGCTTTAGTGTTCAGATAAGTGCTGAAACATGGAATTACCTACAAAATGCCCAAGTAAAATAGAGTAGCTTCCAATTTGATTTTTTATATTTCTTTAAAAAAGATTTTTTTTTTTTTTTTTTTTGGCTGCATTGAGTCTTCTTTGCTGCATGCAGGCTTTCTCTAGTTGCGGTGAGCAGGGGCTATGCTTCATTGAGGTGTGCAGGCTTCTCATTGCGGTGGCTTCTCTTGTTGTGGAGCATGGGCTCTTGGCGCGCGGGCTTCAGTAGTTGCAGCACCTGGGATCAGTAGTTGTGGTGTGCGGGCCCTAGAGCGCAGGCTCAGTAGTTGTGGCGCACAGGCTTAGTTGTTCCACGGCATGTGGGATCTTCCCAGACCAGGGCTCGAACCCGTGTCCCCTGCATTGGCAGGAGGATTCTTAACCACTGTGCCACCAGGGAAGTCCCTGAACTATTAATGTTTAAGTGGACCTTTGAAAATAAACTAAAATTTATGTTGAATTTAAATGTTTTAATTTTTTCGGGAATGTATTTCTTCATTATAAAACTTTCTTTTCACAAGTAGCTCTTTTTCTGTTTAATGCTCTAAGGGTTTTGGCAAGGGAAAATCAACTTAAGTCCTCTTTTCCACCCACAGGCTGTTCATAAACTCCTTAGGAGGCTTCACCTGGAGCCCTACAAGGACAAAACTACCTCTATGTGTAGTTACGGCACAAAAAGAAAATTATCCACTGCACTGGCCTTGATAGGGAAACCTTCCATACTGTTACTGGTAAGAGAATCATTGTGAAAAAGGCTACTACCTAATTAGAACCACATATCCAATAGTGTGTGTAACAGTTCATTATCATTATTGCAATAAACATTTACTGAGGTCTCACTATATGCTAGTTATTTTGTAAAACACTTTACATATATTGTCTCACTAAGGGAATTTATATCTGATAATTTGTTGCCACAAAAATATGCCATCAAAAATGTTTTTGTCTGAAGCTATGGCTCAGTCGGTTTCAGAGGAAACATGGGAATAGGAAGTAGCTGAAACAAAGTCAGGATATTCAAATGAGTAAGTAAAATTATGACAGAATTTGATTCCCAGTTATTGAAGAAATCACTTCTATTAGTAACTGATCGGGTGAACTAACACATTTTCCAACTTCTACCAAAAAGGAAATACACATTTGAGGACAACATGCTGTGCTAAAATGTTATTTCCTTGTTGCTTAAAAATGTGAGTTACCTAGCTTGAGATGCAATCTTGACAGTATGCCATTCTACTTTATCTGAATTTTTTGGAGGCAAGAAATACATGTCACGTTTATATTTTGATTAAGAGCTGAAAAATTAAGTTGATCACCTGGAAATATAAATTATACTAGGAGTGACATAACATTCTGCTCCCCAGGCCAAACACTGTGAAAAGTGTTTATTTCAGAGAAATAAGCTTGCCCTTATTTTGGAAGATCCCCTTCATTCAAGGACTTCCAAACTCCGAAAGAGGCTTAACTATATGCAATAAAATCACCAGGTATAAATCATCACATTGTTCCAGAGATTAAGTAATATAGAGGATCAAGTCGTTTAAACTGCTCAGATAGAGTAATGCACAAGCCATCTCTCTATAATACCGGAAGCGTGTAATGCATTATATCCCTGCCAATCGATGCTCATAATGGAATTCTATTGTATAAGTGTACCTTAAATTGAAGAAAACAATCCTTAGGCACCCGTGTGAGATAATAGATGTAAAGTACTTTAAAATGTTGTTAAAAGCGCTATGCAAATATTATGTATTAGTGAGCTGAACTAAAATCAGGCTATGAGAGAAAGATACCGTATTTTCTCTTATATATATTTACTGTAATGCCATTGTCTTCAAAAATAGGAACAGTGACAATATAACCTTTACTGTTTCCCCAAATTAACACTCATTTCTTTCTTTAAATTTAACCCCTTACTATAAAAATAAACCTCTGATGATCCTATGTATATACTTTCCATTTCAGACATATGTTTTTAATTTTTACCTAATCTTGACCTATAATTTGGTTTTTTAATCATCTGTCAGGATTTATTATTGCTTGTTTAGGTTTTCCATTGCTGCATTTCTAATTTTATGTCTGAATAATTTTTCTAAACATCGTTTACTTTAAAATGTAATTTATATCTTTCTATTTGGCAATTTCTGCAAATCTTACTTTTATTTCCCCAAGGAGTATTAAATTTCGATTAATAACATAAAACTGAAAGTACACCTCAATCATATTAACAAAAACAAATCAAACTGAATTCTCTGTGCTTCACATAACATATTATCTGTCACTCACAGCCACAATTCTGCCATCAGGAGCAAGGTAGCAGTCTTGCTGATGTAGCTTCAAATATATATGTGACAATATAGTATTAAATGTAAAAATTCTTGCTTTGTCAGTAATTGAAGCAGAATATTTTCCAAAGAAATATGAGAGACAAGTGTAAAGTAAGAGTACAACTTCACTGAGACACTTTTTAAAACACATTGACAATTTTAAATGATTAATTTTGAGCTTTTGGACAGCAGCAGAAAGAAGCCTATTAAGTATAAAACAAGTTAGTCACATGACCTGGAAAAGTGATTTCTGTTCTAGGCAAGTGAGATGCAATGATTCATGTAAAGAACCTCATCAAAATTTAATTAATTTGATAAATTCTTCTTGTAACTTTTTATTAAGGATGAGCCAAGCTCTGGGATGGATCCTAAATCAAAACGGCACCTCTGGAAGATCATTTCAGAAGAAGTACAGAATAAATGTGCCGTCATCCTCACTTCTCACAGGTAAACTGAAAAATGACACGATGTTAGGATGAGAGACGGGAAAGGTAATCCCGTGTAATATATACTGATAGTGAATTCCGCAATTGGATTAAAGTATTTTATGTTCATAGTCAAAGGAGCAAGTCTGGAAGGTTTCATGGTGAGACTCCAGCTCCTGTGGTGGTACAGGGCCTAAGAAATCTTTTAAAAAACAAATTTCCCATAACTTGCGGCCCTCTTAATTCAACTATGCCTCCCTATTGCCTATCACATAAAATTCAGCATTTTTTGGCTTAGTATGCAAGGCCTTTTATTATCTGCCCTCCTCTAAACTGCTAGTCTTTTTTTCCTATGACACCCTCTCCTATCTGTCAATCTGAATGACTCGTGGTTCCGTGTACACTCACTGCCCTTTCCTATCACATGTGCTTTCTTTGGCTGTGCCTTCTACTGGAATTGATCTTTTCACAAAATCTTCCCAGATTCTAATCTTACTAGTCCTTTAAGAGCTGGTTCACAAGCCTTCTCTATGAAGTAGACCCTTCCAATCAATTAGGTAAAAAAGCTACTAAAGAATTTTCTCTGTGCCTTTCTTATAAGGTCGGCCTTATATTAAGTTCATCCTTTCGTTACAATGATCATATAGTAGAAAAAGAACTAGGTATGTTTAGAATCAAGAGACTTGTTTATATCCTATATACTAGCCTTGCCCTAGCACAGTATGTGTTCTGAAGCCAATCATTTAATTTCCATTGACTTTTTTTTAACTTCTTATTTTATATTGGAGTATAGCCAATTAACACCACTGTGATAGATTCAGGTGCACAGCAAAGGGGCTCAACCATACATATACATGTATCCATTCTCCCCTGATTTCCATTAACTTTTTTTTTTTTTTTTGCGGTACGCGGGCCTCTCACAGTTGTGGCCTCTCCTGTTGCGGAGCACAGGCTCCGGACATGCAGGCTCAGCGGCCATGGCTCACGGGCCCAGCCGCTCCGCGGCATGTGGCATCTTCCCGGACCGGGGCACGAACCCGTGTCCCCTGCATCGGCAGGCGGACTCTCAACCACTGTGCCACCAGGGAAGCCCTCCATTAACTTTTGTGTTAAGTGGACAGGGTGATACCTAAGATCTCCTCCAGTTATCATCGTCCATGAAATTAGAATTATATAATCAAGTGCAGGTTAACTAGTTATAAACACAGAAGCATAAAAGCCAACTGAATATGGAGTATAAGGCATAATGAAAACAGCTTAGTAGTATTTTGGGAACATTTCTTACGAAATGTAGGTATTGAGTCAAAGTTTGAAAGAGCTTAAAAGAAATACTGTCTTTGATAGAGTGGGCTATCCAGGTGAGAGAGATAGCCTCAAGTTTGAGAAGAAACAGTAATAAACCCTATGTGAAGACATTTAATTTATATGTTAAAAGATATTTTTGTTCTTCAAGGGAAAGGACATTTTAAGGAACTCAAATACTCAAACAGTATTTCTAAGGTGCTATAATGAAAAAAGTTAAGCTTATGCTCATGATCTTAAACCAATTTCCTGTGCCCAGAATACTGACATGATTCTGTCTTCCAGCATGGAAGAATGTGAAGCTCTCTGTACCAGGTTGGCCATTATGGTGAATGGAAGGTTCCAATGTATTGGATCATTGCAGCATATTAAGAGCAGGTGAGGAACAAATGTATTCTTTAACACATGGTAAAGGGTAATCAAATCTATCAGTGCTATACTCACCTTCAAGGATTATCTCAGCAGCCCATCCTACAATGAGTAGTAAAACTGGAATGGAGAAGTTAATCATTAATTCACCTTGAAGTTAAATTATAGTACTGAGGATTGAATTTTTTTTTAATTAATAACCCCAAAACCTGGAAGGCCTAAAAGCTAATAATAATACTAATATCATTATTATTATTATTATTCCCCAACCAAAATACTCTCAGAAAGCAGTTTCAACAGTTATCTCAGTGACAAATGACAATGAAAACACAACGATCCAAAACCTATGGGATGCATGCAGCAAAAGCAGTTGTAAGAGGGAAGATTGTAACATACAAGCCTACCTCAAGAAACAAGAAAAATCTCAAATAAACAATCTAACCTGACACCTAACGGAACTAGAGAAAGAAGAACAAACAAAATGCAAAGTTAGCAGAAGGAAAGAAATAAAGACCAGAGCAGAAATAAATGAAATAGAAACAAAGAAAAACAATAGAAAAGATCAATAAAACTAAATGCTGGTTCTTTGAGAAGATAAACAAAATTGATAAACCATTAGCCAGACTCATCAAGAAAAAGAGGGAGTGGACTCAAATCAATAAATTTAGAAATGAAAAAGGAGAAGTTACAACAGACACCGTGGAAGTACAAAGCATCCTAAGGGACTACTACAAGCAACTCTATCCAATAAAATGGATAACCTGGAAGAAATGGACAAATTCTTAGAAAGGCATAACCTTCCAAGACTGAACCAGGAAGAAACAGAAAATATGAACAGACAAGTCACAAGTAATGAAATTGAAACTGTGATTAAAACTCTTCCAACAAACAAAAGTCCAGGACCAGATGGCTTCACAGGTGAAATCTATCAAACATTTAGAGCCAAGCTCTTCACAGGTGGCTTCTATCGAACATTTAGAGAAAAGCTAACAACCATCCTTCTCAAACTCCTCCAAAAAAATTGCAGAGGAAGGAACACTCCCAAACTCATTCTACGAGGCCACTATCACCCTGATACCAAAACCAGACAAAGATACTACAAAAAAAGAAAATTACAGACCAATGTCACCGATGAATATAGATGCAAAAATCCTCAACAAAATACTAGCAAACAGAATCCAAAAACACATTAAAAGGATCATATACCATGATCAAGTGGGATTTATCCCAGGGATGCAAGGATTCTTCAGTATACACAAATCAATCAATGTGATACACCATATTAACAAAGTGAAGGATACAAACCATATGATCATCTCAATAGATGCAAAAAAAGCTTTTGACAAAATTCAACACCCATTTATGATAAAAACTCTCCAGAAAGTGGGCATAGAGGGAACCTACCTCAACATAATAAAGTCCGTATACGACAAACCCACAGCAAACATCATTCTCAATGGTGAAAAACTGAAAGCATTTCCTCTAAGATCAGGAACAAGACAAGGATGTCCACTCTCACCACTATTATTCAACATAGTTTTGGAAGTCCTAGCCACGGCAATCAGAGAAGAGAAAGAAATAAAAGGAATACAAATCGGAAAAGAAGAAGTAAAACTGTCACTGTTTGCAGATGACATGATACTATACATAGAGAATCCTAAAGATGCAAGCAGAAAACTACTAGAGCTAATCAATGAATTTGGCAAAGTTGCAGGATACAAAATTAATGCACAGAAATCTCTTGCATTCCTATACACTAATGATGAAAAATCTGAAAGAGAAATTAAGGAAACACTCCCATTTACCATTGCAACAAAAAGAATACGTAGGAGTAAACCTACCTAGGGAGACAAAAGACCTGTATGCAGAAAACTATAAGGCACTGATGAAAGAAATTAAAGATGATACCAACAGATGGAGAGATATACCATGTCCTTGGACTGGAAGAATCAATATTGTGAAAATGACTATACTACCCAAAGCAATCTACAGATTCAATGCAATCCCTATCAAATTAACAATGGCATTTTTTACGGAACTAGAACAAAAAATCTTAAAATTTGTATGCAGACACAAAAGACCCTGAATAGCCAAAGCAGTCTTGAGGGATAAAAGACGGAGCTGGAGGAATCAGACTCCCTGACTTCAGAATATACTACAGAGCTACAGTAATCAAGACAATATGGCACTGGCACAAAAACAGAAACATAGATCAATGGAACAAGATAGAAAGCCCAGAGATAAACCCTTGCACCTATGGTCAACTAATCTATGACACAGGAGGCAAGGATATACAATGGAGAAAAGACAGTCTCTTCAATAAGTGGTGCTGGGAAAACTGGACAGCTACATGTAAAAGAATGAAATTAGAACACTCCCTAACACCATACACAAAAATAAGCTCAAAATGGATTCAAGACCTAAATGTAAGACAGGCCGCTATAAAACTCTTAGAGGAAAACATAGAAAGAACACTCTTTGACATAAATCACAGCAAATCTTTTTTGATCCACCTCCTAGAGTAATGGAAATAAAAACACAAATAAACAAATGGGACCTAATGAAACTTCAACGCCTTTGCACAACAAAGGAAACCATAAACAAGACGAAAAGACAACCCTCAGAATGGGAGAAAATATTTGCAAACGAATCAACGGATAAAGGATTAATCTCCAAAATATATAAACAGCTCATGCAGCTCAGTATTAAAGAAACAACCCAATCCAAAAATGGGCAGAAAACCTAAATAGACATTTCTCCAAAGAAGACATCAGATGGCCAAGAAGCACATGAAAAGCTGCTCAACATCACTAATTATTAGAGAAATGCAAATCAAAACTACAGTGAGGTATCAGCTCACACCAGTTAGAATGGGCATCATCAGAAAATCTACAAACAACAAATGCTGGAGAGGGTGTGGAGAAAAGGGAACCCTCTTGCTCTATTGGTGGGAATGTAAATTGATACAGCCTCTATGGAGAACAGTGTGGAGGTTCCCTAAAAAACTAAAAATAGACTTACCATATGATCCAGAAATCCCACTACTGGGCACATACCCAGAGAAAACCATAATTCAAAAAGACACATGCACCCAGTGTTCATTGCAGCACTATTTACAATAGCCAGGTCACGGAAGCAACCTAAACGCCCATCGACAGATGAATGCATAAAGAAGATGTGGTACATATATACAATGGAATATTCCTCAGCCATAAAACGGAACAAAATTGAGTCATTTGTTTAGATGTGGATGGATCTAGAGACTTTCATACAGAGTGAAATAAGTCAGAAAGAGAAAAACAAATATCGTATATTAACGCATGTATGTGGAACCTAGAAAAATGGTACAGATGAACCAGTTTGCAGGGCAGAAGTTGAGACACAGATGTAGAGAACAAATGTATGGACACCAAGCGGGGAAAGCTGCGTGGGGGCGGGGATGGTGGTGTGCTGAATTGGGCGATTGGGATTGACATGTATACACTGATGTGTATAAAATCGATGACTAATAAGAACCTGCTGTATACAAAAATAAATAAAATATAATTCAAAAATTCAAAGGAAAAAAAAAAGTAAATGACAGGACTTCCCTGGTGGCGCAGTGGTTAAGAATCTGCCTGCCAATGCAGGGGACACGGGTTCGAGCCCTGGTCCGGGAAGATCCCACATGCCGCGGAGCAACTAAGCCCGTGCGCCACAACTACTGAGCCTGTGCTCTGGAGCCCGCGAGCCACAAATACTGAAGCCTGCGCTCCTAGACCCCGAGCTCCGCAACAAGAGAAGCCACCGCAATGAGAAGCCCGCACACACACGCACAAAAAAAAGTTACCTTGGTAACAAATTAGACCTTGACAAGTATATGAAGGCATCGATTTTTATCTAGAATGTTCATTTGCCATTTGAACAGGCTTTCAGCAAGCTATTTAACATTTTTACTACATTCAAAACCTTTTCACCAAAAATACATTGGGGAGATGCGCATAAATATCATACTATCAAATTAAAATTAAATTAATATTTTTATGTTTGTCATAGTGCATATGCATTTCTACATGTCCATGTTAATCTTCCAACATCATGACATTACTTTATACCTTTGTCTGTACAACAGCTTGGCTTTCTTATAAGACAATATTAACCAAGATAAGAAAAAAGGATGAAAAGGGCCTTATATGTTGTTCCCAGAGAGTCTGTTGTGACTTGTTTACAAACTCTATTTTTGGTGCAAACTGTTAGCTAGTATATTGATTTATTATTTATTTTTAAAAACCCAGTGATTTTAATCTTTACGATTGACATCAAATCTCCAATAACTTGCCTTTAAAGATTCTCTTTGCTTTAAATTAGAAAGAATGTAGCTCCAGGCATTTACATTAATTACCAATTCATGGTAATTTTGTATTTTCTTTCTAATGCAACTTTTGTCCAAAGGATCTGACTTTGTATAGTGGTAGAAATAAACAAAAAGTAATAGCAGTGTACTATTTCCAGTTTGCAACATGCCCTGAACTTTTATAGCAAAATGATAGTCTTTATATAGGAAAAGGGGCTATCATGGTCAGCTTGGGTCCTGTTTCACTCTCTAGAACTCCAAAGGAGCTATTTCAGCAAAACATAACTCATACTGTATTTTGCACTTCTTTCTAGGTTTGGACGAGGATTTACCGTCAAGGTTCACGTGAAGAATGCCAAAGTGAACATGGAGCCCCTCACAAGGTTCATGCAACTTCACTTTCCAAAAACATACTTAAAAGTAAGAGATTGACTGGTTTTGATAGCTATAATCTAATATCGTAGTGGGTGTTTGTCATTTTCAAGCTGACCATAGCTTTGTTATTCATCAATATATATTTATTAGTTCAAGATGCTTAAGATACTCTGAAGCACACTTAGTATTAACAGAAAAAGTCTTCAAATTAGTTATATATTTTTGTAGCTACTTAAGAGTAACATAGTCCTTTTACATACCTTTACTTCTTCCTCACAAAGGCTTTATGACCGTATCGTATTACTTTTCAGGTTGTATGCTTAACTAGATTATTAGTTACATATGTTAGGGAATTGAGGAATGACAGATACATATGACCAAGGGCATTTCTTCTAAGAAAAAAAAAATTACAAAGTTCCAGAATGTCACAGCTAGAAGAGATTATCTCCTTTGCTTTCCTCACTTGAGAGATAAGCCCACAAAGTTTTGAGCAGAACTGCTTGGAAATCAAGTTCTTAAATCGCACACTACCTGAAATATTGCTCAACTAATTTCATCTTACATATACATATCAACAGGATGGACACACACAGATATATACATATAAATCTCACATAGTACATATTTAAATGCACTTGACAAAAAAATTATCATTGTAACATCTTTGATGTGCAGGTAATTGATATAAGATGATTATTGCAAGTGATTGTTTTTAAACGGAAGTCAGGTGTGGAATGATGAACAGAAATTGGAAGACTTGGGCTGAGGTCCAGCTCTGCCTATGTGATTTCCAGCAAGACATTTAAAGCCTCTGAGCCTCGTATTCCTATTTTACAAATACTGTTGATATCTACTTCACAAGACTGGTGTGAGAACTAAATGATAAAATGTCCACAAAGATGCTTCATAAACTGTCAGGCACCATATTAATGTGAAGTGATCTTGGAGAGCAAAATAGAGTTCATTTTTAAAAACAATTCTTTTATCTCTACAAAATACCTTTGCCTCAACCTCTGATTCTTATCAAAGTCCATTTTCTATCATCTAAGTTAAAATCAAATTTAAAAATTAAAGGACACTTTTTTTTTCTTTTTTTTTTTGTGCACGAACCACGTTGGTCATAGTACTTCTTCTTTCAGTGAACTTCTGGGTTGAAATCTGTGTTTATTCACTGAGTGATGAGATTACATTTGCCCTGGTCTGTTCTTCAGGGGACTAGCGCTATACAAGACAAGGGCAGTGATGATAAAAGTTTGATTACTTCCTAAGCAGACCATTCTCTACATATTCTCAGTATGTGATGGTTTCTAGATCTCTAAAAGGGAAATAACCAAACAACAATTTGGGAGTAAAAATAAGTATCAATAAGATAGCCTGATTGCACTGACAGGTGTGATGTAAACACAAATCAATGAGAGGGGCTAGACAGCGAGCAAAGGAGTGAGAAGAGGGGTTTCCAGTAACGCAGGTCTGGAATACCAGGCTGCAACATACAATCTTGATCTGATCAATATAGGTTACAGGGATTGTTTATGGAGTAAAAAAACCATCCTGACCAAACTAGTGTTTAGGAAAGATTATCCTAGCTACTTTGTGCCAGAACATATGAGTGTATATGGTTTCTAAGCTTCTGAAGAGGCTGTTGCAATAACTCAGATGTGGAGTGATGAGCAGCAAGTTAATAAAATTGATGGTGCAGATAGGGAGGAAAGGTTACTTTTGAGAGTTATTTTAGAGGAAAAATAAAAAGATATGATAATTGATGAAATATGCAGAAAAGCAAGATGTTGAAGATACTCCAAGGAAATAAGAATAGATTACTAAATTGATGGTGATACTACAGACTAAATAAACTGAAAAGAATTTTAGAGTGAGTTAAGAAAGAATGTAGCATTATTTGAATGAGGTGTCTCATAGACAGTGCTTTTGAAATCTGGCAACTATAGCCAATATAAATTGAACAGCTAATCCTTAGCCTTTTAGAACAATTTTAACATTAAAAGAAAATGAAATTTCTAAAAGTTATCTCTGAAAACGCTTATGTGAGCTAAGCGTAATCTGACATTGGCAATACCATTCCACAATATTTTTTCCTAGGCCAGACTATAACGCCTTTATAAGTACACATGAATGTAGAATATTTTGGAATTTTCATTAGCTTTTTAATTTGTTTTCTCTTGGACATTCATAAAACTTTTTATCTCATCTTTGAAAGCTGTTCATCTCAAAACATACCCATTATTTACAGTAACATCATTTTCAGAGGAATGAATTTCAGTACGTTTCTTAGCTCTTGGTCAAGTTATGTCTAGTCAAGTCAATATTACCTGACGTTGAGAAATACTTTTTTTTCCCTTTGGTTCCCACAGGATCAGCACCTCAGCATGCTAGAGTATCATGTGCCGGTCACCGCAGGAGGAGTAGCAAACATTTTTGATCTGCTGGAAACCAACAAGACAGCTTTAAATATCACAAATTTCTTAGTGAGTCAGACTACTCTGGAAGAGGTAAGCTGGTTACCATGATCCATGTGTACAATGTCACATAAATTATTACACATTCTGATTATTTCTTTTTAATGACATTGAATTTGTTTTTAATTGAAGCAATATCTAAACTTGCACCTGAAAAAGTTAGCTTAATTTATTTCTAAGTGCATTTGGGGATGTTAGGAAAAAATATGAAAAGAGTTAACTATTTTTAATGGAGAAAAGAAGATTTTTTTCCTTCTATAAGACATCTATACCCATCAGTTATCTGTATACGTAGAGCAACAGTTATTTTCATCTATAAAACAAATAGCTGTTAACACTTTCCTTACTTTCTCCTTGGTAGGTTTCTTAAATAACACTTCTATTGATTGGCTTCCTAGATTAGGGGAGGATGGGGTTATCTAGTGAGAATTTGGTGCCAAAGCTTCAGATCTGCTAGATTCAGGCAGCCAAAGTGGTAAACGCAGGATTCTTTTGTTTCATTCACATCATCTGTCTTAATTACATTTATATTCGATAACTCGAGGCGTCATGGAACATCCTTCATCACCTTTGCACTGTTTTAGTTTTATACAGTTCAACCAACCTGATATATAGAACATTTGATTGGACCTATCACTGGAATGGGTCTGAAAGTGAGGCTACAGAGGCCTCTGAATCATGCTGCATCTCATGGACAATTTTTTATGGGGAATTAAGGCAATTATGGCTTTACCAACACAGAAGATTTATCCTTTGACTTGTAACCAATTACCAGTATCATGTCTGGCACAAAGTAGACTCTCAATATTTTCTGGATGAATCTATGACTAATAGAATTTTAAACAAAGTCATAAAGGTCTGCCTGTTAAATAATAAGCTTACTGAACATAATGTTAATGTGAGCTTTGTATACAAATTTTATTTTAGTGCATTAACTGTTGAAACTAGTGAAACTCTTGAAACTAGTGAAATTTCGCTCAACATCATCATACAAACATTTGACAAGGGCTTGGTTTGGGCTCCTTGTTAAAAGATACTTGAAAGATACTGATACAGATCAAATAGATACAAATATGTGGCTACAGATATTTAATTATAGCTTTAGATTTATATTATGATTATAAATGTATTTATAGTTGTAGATGTAGATATTATTTTCAAACCCCAGATAAATTTCAATACCTAAAGGAAGGACTCCTAGTGAGAGTTTGTTTATGTGTTTGGGCGTGCCCCTATGACATCTAGTTTTCTTCTTATTAGCTCTCCCATTGTGCATACACACACACCTTATTTCTTCCTTTGGTTTACCAAGTACTTAATGGCCTTATTTCCCTTGAAAAATCAGGTTTTCATCAACTTTGCCAAAGACCAGAAGTGCTATGAAACTGCCGATACCAGTAGCCAAGGTTCCACCGTAAGCACTGACTCACAAGATGACCAGCTGTAGTCTTAGTACCTCCAGCAAACTCAGTCTCAACAAATGCCGATGGCTTCATTTTGAGGAGCCGCAGAAGATACAAATTCCTCAAAATATCTTAATTTTAAAGTATTATTCTGTACTGGAAAATTACAATTGTGCAAGACCAGTCAGTAACTATAAATGAAAAGTTTTCTTTTTAAGGTCAGTGAATGTTTTTACTACTGAAATGAATTTCTGTCTACTCAACACTGTGAGCATGCTAGTGTGTAAGCTGCTGACTTATGCAAAGGTTAAACCACTGAAGATGAATGCCTTAATTTATTACTTTCAGTAAAAAGACAGCTTAAAAGCATGGCTATTAGCAGTTGAAAAGAAAGAGTGGAGAAGAAAAGTAAGGTAGTTTGGGGTAGGTAGAATTGGGAGAGCAAACAAAATAATTTATTTTCAGAAAACAATAGAATGAACATCATCATGAATACATGAATCTATTGTGATGTGTAAGGTGCCAAGGGCCAGGTTAACATTGGCAGTAATGAGTGGGCACAATGTCTAGAGTATTTGTGTATGTCATTTTCAGTACCTGTAAATACATGGGGACATACTGAACCCCCGAAATGCCTTTCTACAAGAATACTATAGAAGGGCAGTTTACCCTGATGGTAAATAGAGCTTAAATCTATTCCTGCAATGCCTTGCCAATAGTAAGGCATGGAGCAGAGCAAGAAGCTACTTGCTTTTCGGCGGAAATAGGTGTGTCAGCTGGGCAGATACAAATCCTGAAAGATGATAGAGAATTCATGTGCTGCTGGCAGACAACATTTTTTAAAGCTGTTACAGAAAGGTTCATATTCTGAGTCTCTCTGAAGGAAACATTCCTGTGGAGGGAAAATGACTGTGAAGATCATTTTCAGCTAATTACCCGGCTGACCCAGAATCATATATATGGCTATAGAATAGACTTCGTAATAATGCCAAATTATATGGCCCTTGGGGGAGGTGCTTTACATAACGTGTGCGTCTGTGTGTGTGTGTGTGTGTGTGTGTGTGTGTGTGTGTGTGTGTGTGTGTCTATGTGTCTCTATAAGTTTGCTTTGGCACATCTGTTTTGAAAATCAATAAAATCAACATTTAGTAAAAGCAGTTCACGAAGTCATTTCATTTGTTAGGGAAGAGCCAGGAATTTAAAACTTGGAGTCACATGGATGATAAGCTCCCATGGGACCTGGCCCCTGCTTACTTCTGCACCTTCACCGCTTTCTTTCTCCTCTTCCTCTTTAGGGTGTAGCCATGCTGGCCTCTTTTTGGTTTTGCCAGCGCACCAAACTCCTTCCTCCCTCCACATGTATGTGCATGTATTTGCATGTATTTTCATACGTCTCCCTGTGTGAAATGCCCTTCCCCCACAGTTTGTGCCTAGCTAAGTCTTCAGAAATGTTTTTCTTTCTCAGAGAAGCTTTCCTTCCCTAATTCTTCATTTTAAATCCAATCCCCCAGTCCTAAAACTGTACTCTATTGTACTTCCTAATTTTCTGTGAGAGCACACATCCTCATTTGTAATATATCTAGATTAATGATATATATCTTAACAGATGGCAACAAAATTTCTCTTAAGATAGAAAATATCCTTGTTGAATATAATACATAGATAAGCTTTTTGGAGTACACAGTGTAATTCTGAGAGGATGAGTGTCTTCAGCGGTCCAAACAAGCAAAAAAAATGGTCAGGCTCCATGAGAGAATAAAGGTATTTGTTTATTGTTCATTGTGTTTGTTATTGTGGTGGTTGGTTGCTTGCTTCTGAGCAGTTGTAGGAAGAGAAACAGCGGGAGGAGAGAAAGGAAATGGAGAAAGGAGGAACCAGTGAGATGGTAGAAGGCTGAGTATTGAAGCATCGAGAAACTTGAGTGGTTGAATGGACTTTTAAAACCATGAATTTCCAAATGTTTTCACATTCGTTTGCTGTGCAGCCATGCTGTGGACTGTCCTCCTACCCCTAAATCTTGATTAAAGTCAGTCATACTTACTAATGCTTTATGTGAATGAGTGTCTAGTGGAAATTGAGGAAAGGATGAGTTGTCTTCTTTGAAAGAGGCACAGAACAATGCCTGCTTCACCACAGAGCAGGAGAAGGCTGGCGGGAGGCGAGACCATGAGTCGGAGGGGTCTGGATATGTCCTGAGCGCAGCTTCTGACGCCCCAGGATGTGGGTCTGGGAGGTTCCAGCCAATCTCATCTACCTCTCAGTAGGCAGGGAAGTCCAAGCTGGCCTCCGGATGACATGGATGGCACTTTTGAGTGTTTATTTAGTATTTCTCTCCCTCACTAGACATGAAGCTCTATGAGGACAGGAGACCTACTTTGATCTTCCTGGTTTTCCCATCAGTACCTACACACACGATAAATATTTGTGGTACTCAATAAAGATTTGTTGGTTAAATAGATGAATAAATAAATGAATGAGAAACAAAAGAGAAGCAGGCATGGTTGGTATGGAAACCAGGCATCTTTATTCTGTTTAAATCTATGAAATGCAGTGAAGTTTCCCATGAGGTAGTTTATTCATGGAGAAGAAAAAGGAAAGATGATGCTTTGTTCCATAATACAGATATTACAGTGTATCCACTGGAATAGGAGGATTTGGGTACCTTCTTTGGGAATGGAATTCTAATGCTTTGCTTCTGTACATTCCTGCACATTTATTTCTTCTTTGTCTTTTTGTCTGTGAGGATGTACTGTGTGAGTTTTACAGTGCATTTTTACATATAAGTAAGGAACGTGCATAAAAACTATTTGAACCCACATCCCTTGGGGCTTCTCTGAGGTAGAGAAAATGTTTTGAGAATTCCCAGTTCTTGGAGGACTGCCTCCACTCTGGATAACCCGTACAGATTCTGCTTTTTCGTATGAGTTACCTAGATTACCTCTGAGGATTGTGGCAATCTTCACCTCACGTATAAAACCTGATTTTCATAATATTAAAACATTTGGAAAAATGACATGTACAACTACCTTCTCCAAATCTGCTCTCTGCCCGAATGATTCATTCTTCTCCTCAGAGATGATAATTCCCTAGACAACAGCAAGTGCCCTCCTGGGTGAGGGTGAGGGTGATGCAGCAGGCTTGCATGCTCTTACCTCGACAGGAGCCTGGGAGCCTGCTTGCCTCATTAAAGCACACTTATCAACATAAGTTTTTAAGTATAATAACAGCAAGCTAAAAGGGAATGATATTATTTCCTTTGGCATCATTTGTGACACTTAATCTTATCCCTCCCTTACTTATCAACCCAGACTGGTTTTCCATAATCGGTAGAACGAAGTGCAGACTCCTTAACTGACCCTCAAAGAATCAATATTTCATAATACACTCCACCACGTCCACCGCTCTT
>NW_006783890.1:552753-561505 GCF_000442215.2 Lipotes vexillifer
CGCTCTTCCTCATGTAGTCTACGGCCAACTTCAGTGACTTGCTTGCTATTACCTATTATGACAGATCTTTTCACACCCTTGTGCCACTTTGCTCTTGTGCCACTCCTTTCTCTTGAAAGACCTTCTCCCTGTTCCCACTCAGCTTTTATGTAGAAACTCCTCTTCTTCACCTTTTCTTTAAGGAAATCTTCCCAGAAAGCCTCAGGCAGAGTCCATCGTTCTGTCCTCATTACAAAAGCATTCTGTGCAGGCCTCTGCAGCAGTGTTTCCCTGCTGCATTATAATCATCTCTATACCGTCTTTCTCTTCCCATTACACTCTAAGTTGATCAAGAGTAGTGACCTGTTATTCCTTCGTCATTGTATCTGCCATACCCAGCAGAGTACCAACTATTCTTGCTCAATAAATCACTGAGACACCAAGAAGTCTGTTTCAATGTAGAAATATTTTCATAATTTTGCTCTGAATTTTTTGCAATTATGTTTGTTTTAGCTTTAGAAGACTAGCTATTATAATTTAATGTTAACTGCTAGGGGAAAATGTTCAGATGACCAGACATTTTACATTTAAGTGTTGTTTCTGCATAAAGCACAGATACTAAGCAGTTAGGGTGGGCAGATGACCCAGGATGACCAGAGTACCTAATTTCTCGCGACCACTTTGATTACTTTAGAGATTGACACATGACTCCAGTAAAATTACTCAATCATCCTTGAATTAATCTTTTCTGTTTCTTTGTTTTATTTTTATTTTAATTTCTGAATTTTATTTTATTTATTTTTTATACAGCAGGTCCTTATTAGTCATCAGTTTTACACACGTCAGTGTATACATGTCAATCCCAATCGCCCAGTTCATCACACCCCCACCCCCACCCCCTGCGGCTTTTCCCCCTTGGTGACCATACATTTGTTCTCTAGATCTGTGTCTAAATTTCTGCCCCACAAACCAGTTCATCTGTACCATTTTTCTAGGCTCCACATACATGCATTAACATACGATATTTGTTTTTCTCTTTCTGACTTACTTCACTCTGTATGACAGTCTCTAGGTCCATCCACGTCTCAACAAATGACCCAATTTTGTTCCGTTTTATGGCTGAGTAATATTCCATTGTATATATGTACCACATCTTCTTTATGCATTCATCTGTCGATGGGCGTTTAGGTTGCTTCCATGACCTGGCTATTGTAAACAGTGCTGCAGTGAACATTGGGGTGCATGTGTATTTTTGAATTATGGTTTTCTCTGGGTATATGCCCAGTAGTGGGATTTCTGGATCATATGGTAATTCTATTTTTAGTTTTTTAGGGAACCTCCATACTGTCCTCCATAGTGGCTGTATCAATTTACATTCCCACCAACAGTGCAAGAGGGTTCCCTTTTCTCCACACCCTCTCCAGCATTTGTTGTTTGTAGATTTTCTGATGATGCCCATTCTAACTGGTGTGAGGTGATACCTCACTGTAGTTTTGATTTGCATTTCTCTAATAATTAGTGATGTTGAGCAGCTTTTCATGTGCTTCTTGGCCATCTGATGTCTTCTTTGGAGAAATGTCTATTTAGGTCTTCTGCCCATTTTTGGATTCAGTTGTTTGTTTTTTTTAATATTGAGCTGCATGAGCTGTTTATATATTTTGGAGATTAATCCTTTATCCGTTGATTCGTTTGCAAATATTTTCTCCCATTCTGAGGGTTGTCTTTTCGTCTTGTTTATGGTTTCCTTTGCTGAGCAAAAGCTTTGAAGTTTCATTAGGTCCCATTTGTTTATTTATTTATTTATGGTTTTTTTTGTTTGTTTGTTTGTTTTTTTGTGGTACGTGAGCCTCTCACCGTTGTGGCCTCTCCCTTTGTGGAGCACAGGCTCCGGATGCGCAGGCTCAGTGGCCATGGCTCACAGGCCCAGCTGCTCCGTGGCATGTGGGATCTTCCCGGACCAGGGCACGAACCCGTGTACCCTGCATCGGCAGGCGGACTCTCAACCACTGCGCCATCAGGGAAGCCCTATTTTTGTTTTTATTTCCATTACTCTAGGAGGAGGATCAAAAAAGATCTTGCTGTGATTAATGTCAAAGAGTGTTCTTCCTATGTTTTCCTCTAAGAGTTTTTTAGTGTCCAGTCTTACATTTAGGTCTTGAATCCATTTTGAGCTTATTTTTGTGTATGGTGTTAGGGAGTGTTCTAATTTCATTCTTTTACATGTAGCTGTCCAGTTTTCCCAGCACCACTTATTGAAGAGACTGTCTTTTCTCCATTGTATATCCTTGCCTCCTGTGTCATAGATTAGTTGACCATAGGTGTGTGGGTTTATCTCTGGGCTTTCTATCTTGTTCCATTGATCTGTGTTTCTGTTTTTGTGCCAGTGCCATATTGTCTTGATTACTGTAGCTTTGTAGTATAGTCTGAAGTCAGGGAGCCTGATTCCCCCAGCTCTGTTTTTTTCCCTGAAGACTGCTTTGGCTATTTGGGGGTCTTCTTTGTCTCCATACAAATTTTAAGATTTTTTGTTCTAGTTCCGTAAAAAACGCCATTTGCAATTTGATAGGAATTGCATTGAACCTGTAGAATGCTTTGGGTAGTATAGTCATTTTCAAAATATTGATTCTTCCAATTCAAAAACATAGTATATCTCTCCATCTGTTGGTATCATCTTTACTTTCTTTCATCAGTGTCTTAGAGTTTTCTGCATATACAGGTCTTTTTTTTCCCTAGGTAGGTTTATTCCTAGGTATTTTATTCTTCTTGTTGCAGTGGTACATGGAAGTGTTTCCTTAATTTCTCTTTCAGATTTTTCATCATTAGTGTATTGGAATGCAAGAGATTTCTGTGCATTAATTTTGTATCCTGCCACTTTACCACATTCATTGATTAGCTCTAGTAGTATTCTGCTGGCATCTTTAGGATTCTCTATGTATAGTATCATGTCATCTGCAAACAGTGACAGCTTTACTTCTTCTTTTCCAATTTCTATTCCTTTTATTTCTTTCTCTTCTCTGATTGCCGTGGCTAGGACTTCCAAAACTATGTTGAATAATAGTGGTGAGAGTGGACATCCTTGTCTTGTTCCTGATCTTAGAGGAAATGCTTTCAGTTTTTCACCATTGAGAATGATGTTTGCTGTGGGTTTGTCATATATGGCCTTTATTATGTTGAGGTAGGCTCCCTCTATGCCCACTTTCTGGAGAGTTTTTATCATAAATGGGTGTTGAATTTTGTCAAAACCTTTTTCTGCATCTATTGAGATGATCATATGGTTTGTATTCTTCAATTTGTTAATATGGTGTAGCACATTGATTGATTTGTGTATATTGAGGAATCCTTGCATCCCTGGGATAAATCCCACATGATCATGGTGTATGATCCTTTTAATGTGCTTTTGGATTCTGTTTGCTAATATTTTGTTGAGGTTTTTTGCATCTATATTCATCAGTGATATTGACCTGTAATTTTCTTTTTTTGTAGTATCTTTGTCTGGTTTCGGTATCAGGGTGATGGTGGCCTCATAGAATGAGTTTGGGAGTGTTCCTTCCTCTGCAATTTTTTGGAAGAGTTTGAGAAGGATGGGTGTTAGCTCTTCTCTAAATGTTTGATAAAATTCACCTGTGAAGACATCTGGTCATGGACTTTTGTTTGTTGGAAGATTTTTAATCACAGTTTCAATTTCATTACTTGTGATTGGTCTGTTCATATTTTCTATTTCTTCCTGGTTCAGTCTTGGAAGGTTATACCTTTCTAAGAATTTGTCCATTTCTTCCGGGTTGTCCATTTTATTGACATAGAAGCATGTAGTAGTCTCTTAAGATGCTTTGTATTTCTGCGGTGTCTGTTGTAACTTCTCCTTTTTCATTTCTAATTTTACTGATTTGAGTCCTCTCTCTCTTTTTCTTGATGAGTCTGGCTAATGGTTTATCAATTTTGTTTATCTTCTCATAGAACCAACTTTTAGTTTTATTGATCTTTGCTATTGTTTTCTTTGTTTCTATTTCATTTATTTCTGCTCTGATCTTTATGATTACTTTTCTTCTGCTACCTTTGGGTTTTGTTTGTTCTTCTTTCTCTGGTTGCTTTAGGTGTAAGGTTAGATTGCTTATTTGAGGTTTTTCTTGTTTCTTAAGGTAGGCTTGTATAGCTATAAACTTCCCTCTTAGAACTGCTTTTGCTGCATCCCATAGGTTTTGGATCATCGTGTTTTCATTGTCATTTGTCTCTAGGTATTTTTTCATTTCCTTTTTGATTTGTTCAGTGATCTCTTGGTTATTTAGTAACGTACTGTTTAGCCTCCATGTGTTTGTGTTTTTTACATTTCTTTCCCTGTAATTCGTTTCTAATCTCATAGCGTTGTGGTCAGAAAAGATGCTTGATATGATTTCAATTTTCTTAAATTTACTGAGGCTTGATTTGTGACCCAAGATGTGATCTATCCTGGAGAATGTTCCGTGCGCACTTGAGAAGCAAGTGTAATCTGCTCTTTTTGGATGGAATGTCCTATAAATATAAATTAAATCTATCTAGTCTATTGTGTCATTTAAAGTTTCTGCTTCCTTATTTATTTTCATTTTGGATGATCTGTCCATTGGTGTAAGTGAGGTGTTAAAGATCCCACTATTATTGTGTTACTGTCGATTTCCTCTTTTATAGCTGTTAGCAGTTGCCTTATGTATTGAGGTGCTCCTATATTGGGTGCATATATATTTATAATTGTTATATATTCTCCGTGGATTGATCCCTTGATGATTATGTAGTGTCCTTCCTTGTCTCTTGTAACATTATTTTAAAGTCTATTTTATCTGATACGAGTATTGCTACTCCAGCTTTCTTTTGATTTCCATTTGCATGGAATATCTTTTTCCATCCCCTCACTTTCAGTCTGTATGTGTCCCTAGGTCTGAAGTGGGTCTCTTGTAGACAACATATATACGGGTCTTGTTTTTGTATCCATTCAGCAAGCCTGTGTCTTCCGGTTGGAGCATTTAATCCATTCACGTTTAAGGTAATTATTGATATGTATGTTCCTATGACCATTTTCTTAATTGTTTTGGGTTTGTTTTTGTAGGTCCTTTTCTTCTCTTGTGTTTCCCACTTAGAGAAGTTCCTTTAGCATTTGTTCTAGAGCTGGTTTGGTGGTGCTGAATTCTCTTAGCTTTTGCTTGTCTGTAAAGCTTTTGATTTCTCCATGAAATCTGAATGAGATCCTTGCCAGTAGAGTAATCTTGGTTGTAGGTTCTTCCCTTTCATCACTTTAAGTATATCATGCCTCTTCCTTCTGGCTTGTAGAGCTTCTGCTGTTCCCTTGTATGTTGTCATTTTTCCCTTGCTGCTTTCAATAATTTTTCTTTGTCTTTAATTTTTGCCAACTTGATTACTATGTGTCTTGGCATGTTTCTCCTTGGGTTTATACTGTATGGGACTCACTGCACTTCCTGGACTTGGGTGGCTATTTCCTTTCCCATGTTAGGGCAACTTTGACTATAATCTCTTCAAACATTTTTTCGGGTCCTTTCTCTCTCTCTTCTCCTTCTGCCACCCCTATAATGCAAATGTTGGTGCATTTAATGTTGTCCCAGAGGTCTCTTAGGCTGTCTTCATTTCTTTTCATTCTTTTTTCTTTATTCTGTTCCACAGCAGTGAATTCTACCATTCTGTCTTCCAGTTCACTTATCTGTTCTTCTGCCTCAGTTATTCTGCTATTGATTCCTTCTAGTGTATTTTTCATTTCAGTTATTGTATTGTTCATCTCTGTTTGTTTGTTCTTTAATTCTTCTAGGTCTTTGTTAAACCTATCTTGCATCTTCTCGACCTTTGCCTCCATTCTTTTTCCAAGGTGCTGGATCATCTTCACTATCATTATTCTGAATTCTTTTTCTGGAAGGTTGCCTATCTTCACCTCATTTATTTGTTTTTCTGGGGTTTTATCTTGTTCCTTCATCTGGTTCATAGCCTTTCACCTTGTCTATCTTTCTGTGAATGTGGTTTTTGTTCCACAGGCTGCAGGATTGTAGTTCTTCTTGCTTCTGCTGTCTGCCCTCTGGTGGATGAGGCTACCTAAGAGGCTTGTGCAAGTTTCCTGTTGGAAGGGACTGGTGGTGGGTAGAGTTGACTATTGCTCTGGTGGGCAGAGCACAGTAAAATTTTAATCCACTTGACTGCTGATGGGTGGGGCTGGGTTCCCTCCCTGTTGGTTGTTTGGCTTGGGGCAACCCAACACTGGAGCCTACCTGGGCTCTTTGGTAGGGCTGATGACAGACTCTGGGAGGGCTCACGCCAAGGAATACTTCCCAGAACTTCTGCTGCCAGTGTCCTTGTCCCCACAGTGAAACAGAGCCACCCCCCGCCTCTGCAGGAGACCCTCCAACACCAGCAGGTGGGTCTGGTTCAGTCTCCCCCGGGGTCACTGCCCCTTCCCCTGGGTCCTGATGCACACACTACTTTGTGTGTGCCCTCCAAGAGTGGAGTCTCTGTTTCCCGCAGTCCTGTCGAAGTCCTGCAATCAACTCCCCCTAGGCTTCAAAATCTGATTCTCTAGGAATTCCTCCTCCCATTGCCAGACCCCCAGGTTGAGAAGCCTGACGTGGGGCTCACAACCTTCACTCCAGTGGGTGGACTTCTGTGGTATAAGTGTTCGCCAGTCTGTGAGTCACCCACCCAGCAGTTATGGGATTTGATTTTACTGTGTTTGTGCCCCTCCTACCATCTCATTTTGGCTTCTCCTTTGTCTTTGGAGGTTGGGTATCATTTTTGGTGAGTTCCAGTGTCTTCCTGTCGATGATTGTCTAGCAGCTAGTTGTGATTCTGGTGTTCTCGCAAGAGGGAGTGAGAGCACGTCCTTCTACTCCACCATCTTGGTTTGTTCTCATTGAATTAATCTGTAAACTCTGAGAGAGACATTTCCTTTTCCTGGGAATGCTAAACTCAATGGAAGTGAGTCTAGGGCTCCGAACTGCCATCTTGTTTATAACATAGGAAGAGCTGACATACTTAATATTAAGTCAAGCACAGACAAGCAGAACTGACAAATGACATAATAAACCACATCCTAATGACACTTTTTTTTTTTTTTTTTGCGGTACGCAGGCCTCTCACTGTTGTGGCCTCTCCCGTTGTGGAGCACAGGCTCCAGACGCGCAGGTCCAGCGGCCATGGCCCACGGGCCCAGCCGCTCTGCGGCATGTGGCATCTTCCCAGACCGGGGCACGAACCTGTGTCCCCTGCATTGACAGGCGGACTCTCAACCACTGTGCCACCAGGGAAGCCCCTGATGGCATTTTCTTAACCACAGATCCAGCAAGCCTGATGGACCACTCTGGCAGCTATGGAAGCCAGACTGCAGGGAGGCAAAGCAAATGTCAGGGCAGTCTAAGAAACTAGCACAGCAGAGTAAAGTTTGTAGCTGCGGAGATGGTACGACATGGTCAGATTCTGGATATAATTTGAATGCATAGCTGACAGGACTTGCTGCCAGATCAGTGAGAAATATGTAAGAAAAAAAAAAAGAGCCAAGAATGAGTCCAAGAGTTTTGACCTGAGCAGCTGGATAAATAGAATTGTCATTTATTGGAGGATGGGGAAACTGGAGAGGGAGTGGAGGTTTAGGAGGGAAACTCAAGGGCTAGGTTTAAGGCACATTAAGTTTGAGATGCTCATTAGACATCTAGAGGAAATGTTGAGGGAGCAGATAGATCTATATATCTGGAGTTCAGAAAAAGGTCCATATTGGGAAAATAAAGTGTGAAAGTCATTGGCATAGGGATGGACATTCAAGCCGCAAGTCTGAATGGAGTTATTCAGGGAGATGAGAGTGTCTAAAGCAGAGAAACCATCTAAAGAGACCATCCTGGGGCATTGCGGTATTTTTGAAGTAGAGAAAGAACCTCCAGAAATAATGTGTAACATGCAAGCCAAGAAGAGAAAGTGTTTTTAAAATGGAGGGAATAGCTGACCTTGTCTAGGCAGCTGCTAGGCAGATTAAAATAAGAACTGAAAACTGACCATTGGATTTGACATACTCATGAGTGACCTTAACAAGAGACATTCCTGTGGAATGCTAGAGGAAAAAAAACTCAGGAATAAGTTCAATAAATAATAGGAGGGAAGGTGGAGATGAAATATACAGTTAACTTTTTCAAGAGCATAACGGAAAAGGAAACAGAGAACTAGGTGGTAATTGGAGGGGAATTACCAGTTATGTCAGAAAAGGGATCTTATGTGTCCTCATGAGTGCAGGAAAGGGTCAAGTTTGCCGCGGGTCGTGTCCTCTGCCTCTGATAGTCTCTGGGGTGGGCAGTGTCCCCTGTTCCCTGGGCACTGTTTTCCTTGTTAGGATTAATGACTGAAGCCTGTGCTGACATAACTTGTGATCTGGTCTTCTTGGCTTGATCAGAGTGTGGTAGTACTTCCTGGCTGACTCATCCTCAGCCTTCAGTGTTGGTTACATCTTCCACTTCTCCCATAGGCACTGCAGTTCACCCTTAGCACAGAGGTCTCCTAGTCAAGGAACACTGCTCTGAAGTCTGAGACCATACCATACTCAACTCAAGGTGGCTACACTAAGACCCAGTGTCTCCTTTATTGTGCCATCCCATGTGGTCTAGTTTACTTTGAAGTGGCAAGTTCCATAGTGATACACAGTGGCTCGCCTTCCACATTAAGCTCATTTAATAAATAACACAGACACACACACACTCCTGTGTCAAAACCCAGAGTAGAAAATGAGCACTATGTTCACTCTCTTCTCCACTTACCTACTCTCTTTCCC
>NW_006783890.1:561515-561771 GCF_000442215.2 Lipotes vexillifer
TGCCCTTAATTCCCCAGGATAGAAAACAAGCAAGCTTTATCTACATCTGATCCCCATTCTACAAATGAATAGCAAATCTTAAGACAGAAAATATATTTTCTTTACATTACAAGAAAACTCTGTGATTTTGAACTCACTCCTTAGTTTTCCAGGCTAGATTGTTAATCTACTAAATGGGATGGAAGGAGGAAAATCAAAGAAATTTAGGAAATCCCTTCTTTTTTTTTTTTTTTTTTTTTTTTTTTTTTTTTTTTTT